>NC_058025.1:9868574-10012130 GCF_019176455.1 Solea senegalensis | reverse complement strand
TGATAAAGTGCTTTTTTTTATCAGTGAAGACAGCGAGGCAAACAGAGCCACTGCAAAGACATTTAAGTAAACAAGTAACATTTAAGTGCTAACATAAGCTGCTCAACTATAAAAAAGGAAAGTTGGAAAATAACGGGATAATTGAAATTTCCCTTCTTTGCCACAGAACAGTGAGAAGTGATGAGAACACGAGGCTCAACTGTTTATACTCTCACTTCAGCAGTGACATCTTCTGCTTTTGAAGTCAGTGGAGCAGTTGAAATCTTCCAGCAGGCAGCTGCAGCCCGGGTGGAGTGTTCTGCTTTGTCGAGGTCCACAAATGATAAGGACGAGTAAATCTGATTGATTGTCATGAGCCACTGGATTTGGCAGGGACTAATCTGATAATGATGTTTTTGTCGAACAAATTCACTATACATGGGCAGTTCACATCAAAGCTAGAATGCCATAGGCATGTGTGTCTATGGTGAGAACTGAAAATATATACATTTTTAAGAAAAATACATTATTAAGGGCATATAGTAACTTCTATACTTCACAGATTTTGTGTTAAATATCACAAGACAATCATTTAGAATAGCCTGAAGTACGTATTACACAGCAAATGGGGAAATTCAACTAAAATGCAATTAAAATACTTTTATTACAGTTGACCTCAGTGGGTGAACGACGTGTTCTGTTTCAGAGGATTAAAGAAAAACCTCTTGCAGTCTCTACCATGGTGCAGGGAAATATTCCGAGTTATTCCTATGGAACGCCTGAATGCTACGTTAAAGGGTAACAACAATTTGTTTTACGATATCTGACAACTATTCCTCTTCTACTTTCCTGGTTACAGAAGGGGTGAACCAAACTTATATATACACATATATGTACACATTTACTAATATTTTATTATTAATTTATCTTCATTTACTTCTTGTCTTTTTCTCTTGGGTACAGTACCAATACAACCTATATTTGTATGCAGTATGAACGTATGTGCAAATTATTTATTTTATTTTATTTTATTTAAATTGACTAAATATGTGCTGTTTGGTTGTGTAAAATCAATAGAATACATTAAAAAAAACTTTTATTAGTAAAGTTAATGCACAGCAAAATGAAGAACCCCTGATAAAGGCCTCCGTTTGCTACAACTCAACACAATAGTGCATAGATATTTTATAAATTCTCCCATGCACAACTGAATAATCATCAAGGCAATAGAACTTCTCCACAACTCGTGAGTGATTTTAAAATCTGTTGCTGTGCATGTAATCTGACTCTTAGTCAGGAGTCTGTGGTTTGAGAAAAACCATCAGATATAATCATCTCATCACTACTTTGCACCAACACAGAAACAAACAGGGGCCTGACTTTATATGACAGTGTCATTTTATAATCCTTTGTTGTGAATTATTGTACTTATAAAAAAAGGCTTTTTAATTTCAATTTCTTCAGATATCTTGTGGTCTGAAGTTAAAACAGCAACTTGATGCTCAGTTGTTGAGTAGCAGTTGAAACAAGTCATCCTGGTTACATAACCGTACAGTAATGGAGCTAAACATTTTACTGTGGGAGATAATTCCTCTTTACTTAACACATTTAACCTAAACTAAGTTTTATTTACCTTGATTTTGTCGCACATGAGAACATTTTTTTAAATGTTTGTGTCTCTGTTCAAATCCACCATGGAGTCTTCTGATTGGAAGAGAGCCGCCCTCCATTTCCTGATCTTTAAACTATTGATGATGTCATTGCTGACATCACTGGGACAAACCAAGAGGAGGGTTTTCCTTTTATGCAGGTTAGTTATGTTTGTGTATGTTAGGCCTTCAACTGTTGTGCATTAGGATGATTTACGTGTAATAAACACATTAAGGAATATAAATGAGCTTGTGTAGTAATTCATGAATATTTTTGGATTTCTATGTAATAAAATAATTACATGAGTTCACCTGCTTTCACAGTTCCAAGCAGTGTAGGTGTGAATTAAAGGTACAGTGTGTAGGATTTAGCACTGTCTGTTGGTGATGTTGGATGTTGCAGCTGAAATTCTCTTTCTTCACTCTTCTATTCCAGGCTTATCATAGAAACCACGGAATCATCTTCAGATACCATTCAAATTAAAAAGCTCTTGACAGTTTGTCAGTTAAAAGCATGGTGTTGATATTGAGGACTCAATATTGACATAAAGGGTTCATTCTTGATCACAACCACCAGTTTGGCAGGAAGTGGCTCTGTTCACCTATCCATAGACATATATACTGTAACTGGCAGCATATACAGTATATTATGTCAGGCTTTTTATGAGCTAATTGCATCTTTTCAGTCACTGCTATGACACACTACACAGTAAGGTGTCTTGTAGCTCCCTCTAGTGGTTTTTCTCTGAAAACAGGGAATAAGGTATTTTTGTAGGCCTATGACAAGGTTAAAGGTTAACCATTTGCACATTCCTTACACCAGTCTACATGTAATAAAACACACACACAGCTCCAAAGTGCTGGGATCAGAACCTAAATCTGCTGTAATCCATGTTTATTATTTATTCTCTTTCTCTTTGCTGCTGTGACAGTGTAAATGTCTCTACTGCGGGACAAATAAAGGATTTATTATCTTATCTTGTAATGTTTAAAAACAAACATCAGAAATAGGAAGAATATAGAAAAAGAGCAGACTCGTCCATGTGGGAACATTAACATTTCAGGTCATTCCGCCCTCAGAGCTTCTGTCACTCTCAGGCGTCAAACTAAAGTGGATATGTGACCTTTTCATTATCAGCCACAAACTCACGCCTTAAGGCTTGTTTTTAGGGTTCGAGCACAAGGTGCGTAGACTCCTCTTGAAACCGTTAGGATTATTCTCCGTCTTTATTCTTCCTCTAAATGAATCGCGTTTTTGAGGCCCTGAACATGCCCCAAAACTCACCAATTATTGCAGCCGCATCAGACCTGGTGAAAAAATACGTATATTAGTGGTTCGGGGAATCACTGTCAAAAAATTAAAGTGGGCAGGGCTAAAAACTGACGCAAAAAACGTTTATTAGGTCATCTGCTGTCGGGTTAAACGAACATAAACGAAACTTGGTCCACACGTTCATTTGGTGGGGACGGTCAAAAAAGTCAATGACGACTTTCCTGTGAATCCTACAGGAAGTAGAATGCCCGAAACAGGAAGTAAAGTCTAACATTGTCTGATCTGCACAAAACTTGATACGTGAGTCAAGGGAACTTCCCTGAACACGTTTACGCACACGCCTTTCACCCAACAGGACATCGGCCAATTTGAACAGGAAGTGCACTCTAATTTTGCGCAGGAATGCCACTGAAAATAACTAGGACTGAAAATAACTAGTACCACAAGCGGTAAATGAACGGGAGATGAACTAGAGGTGCGTGTGGCGACATGGGCGCACGGAGACTTGCGAGCTCTCAAGCTCAAATCTGTTCAGAACCAGTTCAAAAAATTAATTTTGTTGACAAAACAAGACATTTGAGAACATAATTTCCAGGTTTGAGAAACAATGATTGGTGAATTGATTAGAACAAAAAACTTTCCTTTCTCCACAAAAGCATCATCACACAACCAAAATGTCTGTCATTCTTCTTGTCAAATTCATGATGCACTGGATGCATGAGACAGAAAGAATCGGCCCCTCTCTCCATCTTGGGTCACCAGTGTTTGCAGCTTGCAAAAAGCCACTGACTTCTTTGTCTACCGCTCGGTTGTTCCAAATCTGATCTTTACTTTAGGAAACAACTGTACATCTGTGCCTCACACTTTGGTGTTTTATTTAACTGCTGAATATTATCCTGCACTAATGTGTGGAGTGTTATCTGGCTGCGATTCATCACATCACCTACCTGAGGCTGAGACAGTCAGAAATATAAGCATTGCATGTGTGGTTGCTCATATTGCTGCTGGTGTTAATGGTACTGCAAAACTGTTCAAATATCTATTTGAATAGCATTTTTCAAAACAACTCCACAAAGTGCTATCCATAGTAGAAAAATAAAACCTTCAAGTGTAAAATGGTATTTAGAATTAAAAGATAAAATGAAAAGCCAGATGAAATAAAATAGTAAAAATACATCTGTAGTTAAAATAAGGCATTTTAAAGCAAAGTAGTCTAATGTTCAGTGGCATATTTTTAAGCATTAGCCATATTTAGTGTTAGTGGCTAGAAGTAAGGAAGTTGTGAGATGGGGGCAAGTAGCAGCATCACCATCCACTGTAGCATTCCCTGCTTTAGAGTCCAATTTATTATATTCCCTTTAAAACCTTGTTCAAATCCATATAGGGTTTGAGTTTTCCGGTTAAGATCAACCGAATACTTGGAGCAGTGTCAAAAAGGTGCCAAGTCTACAGTAACAGATCAGTGCAATTCGTTTTAAAAGAATTCCACATCTTTAAGTTCAAAGCACTAACTTGTCAAAATAACACTCATCACAGAATCACTGAAAAAATACAAGTCAACCATAAAGTTGAGAATAAAAGTTTTACTTGACATAAAGAAGGCAATAAATACAAGTTTTCAATGTCTAACATTACAGGCTGAAAGTAGCAGTGTCTGTACACCATCACCATCTACAAGTGATGTGATTTACACTACAAATCTGTCCATTCCAATCCTTTGTTTCGGAGGAAGATAAATGCATATCATGACAGGCCGAGTCACAAAATCAGATAGATCCTTGTCTGATTTTGGAAACTGCACAGCCATGGTATGCCACTCAGTCAGGATCCGTGGCCAGATTTCCTCACACACAGAGAAGAAGGGGAAGGACAAAGTGCCTTACCATGTTAAGAGTCGACTCAATTTACCTTGTTCTATGTTGTGTGAAGAAGACCTAACTCATAAAATCTTGACTGATTTAAAAATTGAGCAATTAAATAACTCAAACATCAACGGTGTTGGGTCATGCAGAGGGCTTGCGACTGAAACAGGCTGAAAGTAGCAGTGTCTGTATTTTAGTGTGGTGATGCATCACATGTACAGTGTTTGTTCATGTGTGGTTGTGGGTTAGTGGGGACAGGGGGGTTTAAAAAAATCTTGGTGACCATGTCCTGTTGGGCAGAGTGACGTAGCAGCCATTGAGGCATGTGTACAGTTTGGCAAGGTCCAACATCTAACAAAAAAAAAACAAAAAAATAAGAGTCAGCACACTTTAGTTTTAAGTAAATATGGATTAAACATATTGAGTACCATCTGAAAGAACGTACCTGAAGACATCTCATGGAAAAGGTCGGTTTATCTTGGGCAAAGTCCTCGTCGTAGAAGGGTTGTTTCATCTTGGGCTAGGTCATCACCGCAGCCGTCCAGGACAGGACTTCTCCAGGTCGTGGTGTCCAACATGGAGTCCTCTGATCCAGGAATGTGCTGCAGCCTTCATCTCTTCAAAATAAGGAAGAATTTGATAAGTCACAAGAAAAAAAAAAAGTAAACAAATGACAAATCTTCAGGTAGCTCACCTGGTGAAGTGTGACAGGTCCTCACATCCAGTCAGAGCTCACCGATGGATGCCCTCCCTAACCTATACCTGCCTTTCCTGTCCTACACTGACAGTTACAAGCAATCTTTGCCAGCCATTTGGGATGATGCTAAGCCCAATGTCTTGGTCAACTGCATGAAAAACTGTAAATCTCCCAGTTGCCCAGACAAACTTTTCTTCTGATTCCGTAGCCTCGCCCCAAAAAGGTCCTCTGCTGAAACCCTCATTTTGTTAAGCATGAAATCAATTCCACTTTCCTGTCCTCAGATCTCATGTTCTCTCCCTGCAGCCTTTCAAACAGCCATTGCTGTTATAACATCTGCAAGAGGCAGCAGTTTCACAATTCAGAGCTTCTCGTGTGTTTAGCAAGACGTGGCACTAGAGTATTGACAAAGCAGACACCTGAAAATGCTTGACTCCAATTTAAACAAATGCTTCACCATCTACAAGTGATGTGATTTACAGTACAAACCTGTCCATTCCAAACCTTTATTTCGGAGGAAGATACATGCATATCATGACAGGCCGAGTCACAAAATCAGATGGATCCTTGTCTGATTTTGGAAACTGCACAGCCATGGTATGCCACTCAGTCAGGATCCGTGGCCAGATTTCCTCACACAGAGAGAAGAAGGGGAAGGACGAAATGTCTTACCATGTTACGAGTCGACTCAATTTACCTTGTTCTCTGTTGTGTGAAGACGACCCAGCTCATAAAATCTTGACTGATTTAAAAATTGAGCAATTAAATAACTCAAACATCGATGCTGTTGGGTCAAGCAGAGAGCTTGTGATCTTTTGCATGGTTTCCCAAACATTTAGAGGTCAGGTTACTGACCCCAAGAACGCAAAATTCAATGATTTTCTGTCCTAAGCTGATGAACCACTTCGGTAAATTAGATCAAGCATTTAAAAGGTGTTTACATTGTTAGTAGTCTAATGACACTTCTTACCCAACACATGAAGATGCAGTGAATCAGGATACGGCTACCTTTAGCAGATGCAACAGCAGCAGTGGGTGGTGGAAGGCTGCAGGGAGAAAAACATTTGATATGGAGACAAGTTGGAGGAATCATTTAATGTATAGCTCAACAAGAGTTAAAGCGGAGAGAAACTTTAAGGGAAGTCTACAAAAATCAGAGGAGGAACTTCGCCAACACATCTAAGAGATAGCAGTTTCTCATGCAACCAACCAAGACATTGGGATTAAGCATCTTCCTAATGACTCTACAAGCTGCCTAAATTGTGAAATTTGAAAGAAAGTCATGGGTAATAACGGACTTCAGACACTTGCTCGCTGAAATAGCTAGTGTATGGTGAGCTGTTAACACTATGCTCTATCACAAATCCCACTTTGGGCAAGCCATAAAGTCCTATCATTTCAACCAGCTGCCAGCTTCGCAAATAAGAGGCAAAAGACCACTTGTGTTTACACGTTTACATGATCACTCTTAACCACAAAGACACCAGACACCAAGTCAATCCAAGAAACAAATCAAATAATGAAAAATACATTAAAAAGCTGCAGCTGCTCACTCCTGCTACAAGAGGGTACTTGCACAACAGTCTTTAACATGAAGCCAAATTCTAGAGAAAGAAAGATAAAAAAGTTTGATCATTTGGCGCAACTTTCACTTAAATAATCTGAGTTGTCTCTCTGCCAGGTTTGTGTCCTCCTAAAGAAAAGAAACGCGCTCTAATCCTGCAACCTACAATGTAATTTATGAAAGAAACTATGCAGGATAGCCCTGCATCCCTAAGGCGAGTAACATATAGTTTTGCAGGGGAAGATAAAAATCCCCTGCTGGGAGGCCTCCCAACATGACGCGCAGAAAGACTATGAACACAAACAGGTTCAACTCCTTTAGAGGGAAATAAACTTGGCAGAGTGAGACAAGTCAGCATTAATATTGAATTCGATTTCAGTAAGAGACTACAAAGGCTGATGGCAGTGCGTAAAGTTTAAGACTTAAATGGATATCAAAAGTGTGCCAACAAATGCCAGATTTAAAGTATATCACATTATCCATGGGCTGGATAGCACCTACAATCTAATGTGACTACACTTGCATATAAATCAAAAGTTTAGCTTCATAATCAAATCAGGAACCATTTATCTTATCAAAGCAATTACCAGTTGAGTATAAAGGAAGACCTGGTCTAGCTCATCATAATCAATTACTACATTTTTACAGCACTTTGAAAGAACTTTTAACAAGCTAGAGTAAACTGATGCATTTACTACATGATTCATCAGCTTCCACGTTTGTCAACAGTCCAAGTTGCAACTATACCTGAGATTCAAGACCAAAATTAAATGTTTAAATTAAAGCCATTTCAAAATAAGGTACCAGAATACCCTGCAGAAATCAGACGCCTCAAGACTAATCAACTTTAAAATCATCCACTTAAGTTGAGACTAAAAATGTGACTAAATCCGACACACAGGACAGACAGACTGACACCAGACTCACAGGACAGACAGACAGAAAGACACACAGGATAGACAGAACAGCGAGAGAGACAGTGACACATGCCATGACGGCAGTCTTGGCATGTGTCTGTGTGTAAATAAAGTTGCAAAACAAAAAAAAGCACGCCATAGTGTCAGGCATTGTAAATGTTTAGATGCAAATTAACTTTATAAATTGAGTGGACACAATTTACCCACAAAGATCATGTGGCAAAGGCCTTTAATACTTACCTGAAAGGTAAACATTTGACCTGTTCTTGAAATAATTTGAATTTGCTTGATGTCTAATTAGTGTGCATCTTGCCAGTCTTGCACCATAAATTGTGTCCACCTTTCTGGTGCAGTAAAGTCAATTGGAGTGTTAGTCTTGGTCCAAAGGTCAGTCCAAGTCAGTCATCACTCACTCACACACACACACTCTACCAGAACAAATTGGTAGGAAAAACAGATCAGAAATGATAGACTGGCATAAACACCAAGACCAAGTACAGTCATGACACAGTGGCCATGAAGAATAAAGATTCAGGTCAGAGCAGGTATAGTAATGGCACGGCGGCCAAGCAAGAAAGAAAATCTGCACTTTCCATTTTAAATTTTAAATTTAACTAAAACGCAATCTAATTAAGATGGACATGCAGGGATGTCGGTGCTCCTCTTGACTGATGCTAGAAGGAAAGTACAGGTTAGTTCACTTACTGTGCATGGACGCGGAATGCACCCATGTTTGCCTATGTAAAATTACTATACGCGCAAGCCAGACGTACAATGACACAAGTAGGTCATGAAGGCACGGGCACAGTTAGCGATTATGGCCTACTTGCATTAAGGGACGTATGGCAATACAAAGGCAATGGCAGGGCTGCCATCCAAAGCCAGGTACTGTGTTTGTAAATCACCAGGATCTACTTTAACGTTGTATGGCTAACGGTAGATTAACACACAAGTTTTCTTTTGTTTATTCCCCTACTCTGCAAACCCTACCACACATGGAGGCCAAGACAGTAGCCCCCAGAGAAGAAATTAAAAAAATGTGGACTCCTTAAAAAGGAAATGTTGGAAGGAAAGCAGGAGAATAGAAAGAACGTGGCCATGTTGGACAGTGCAGAGAGATGTAGGCACGGCGGCCAAGAAAGAGTGGGGACACGGCGGCCACCCAGAATTAAATCATGACACCTACTATTTGACAGTCTTCATGAAGATCAATCTGAGGAGAAAAAAAAACAAACAAAAAAAATGCTTGAGTCCAGTCTCCAGCCTTGACAATGTTCAAGTTCATATTGTTACAGGTGTAAAATAACCAGGTAAGGTGTTCTAGAATGTGTTTGTACGACTTACAAACATGGTTCACCCAGCCTGAGATATTAAGACTCATTTTCAGTGAAAAGATTCTATTCTAACAGTGAACATAATCACAAGTGATGTAGAATAAAGTTGGTTAAGATTTAAGGAGTGTCTTTACGTTCAAGTATAGAAATGTCAGTACCTCATACAGCCACACTCTTTAAAAACACAAACAACTTGTATTATACA
The DNA here is from genome assembly GCF_019176455.1 of Solea senegalensis. Taxonomy (NCBI): domain Eukaryota; kingdom Metazoa; phylum Chordata; class Actinopteri; order Pleuronectiformes; family Soleidae; genus Solea; species Solea senegalensis. The sequence continues at coordinate 10,002,650 of NC_058025.1, read as the reverse complement.
TGCGTGATTAAATTAATATGATATATTGCCACCAGTTAAATACATTATGAAAATTAGCCATAACATTTTCAATGATATAGTAAATGATCTCTAAAGGTGACACTCACCTTTTTTTGACAGCCTCAGGCTTTTGTATATGGCGGGTCCGACCAGGTCTCCGTGAGCAGGAAGCAGGTTGTTCCTTTAAAACAAAAAAGTTTGTATTTTAATGACTACATTAAAAGTTTAGCATTATAAAACACATGTATAACCCTGAATCTGCTTTTAAACATTTAACATAAAAAAACAAATAAGTCTTTCCAGTAAAAAACTCAATAGTAATGACCATGAGTGGAACAGTGAGTTAACATAGCACAGCAGCCATTTTAACTTGTTTTTAGCCTTGTTTTGTCTATTTTGATAATGGATTGGTTTAAGTGTTTGAGATTCAGATTTTTTTTACTTTGTTAAATGTGAACATTTCTTCATTTATTTACTCTATCATCATTCATATCAATCATTGAAACCAAATAATTTAAGAATAGAACTGAATTTAGAAACAGTGAACAACATTTAACATTTTATAAATAACTAAGGCAGAATTAAAAATGAAGGCAGAATTGAGCGGACAATGAGCAGGTCTAAATTTGAGCATATCATTCAGCAAACAGAGTCACTATTAAGATAACTGACAAAAGTTACTCACCAATCTGGACGGGCCTCCAATCTGGACCAGGTCGAACACGCCACCCTGGAGCGCCTTGCTGAGTGTTTATGCACGCGGTGCATTTCGGCGTCTGACGTCACGCCGCGGTACTTTCCTTCTATTTCTCTTCTTTTTTTAAAGTTCCCTCGTTCTTTTTTGAGGTTTAAGGGCGGTTGGCGCATTACCGCCACAAGTTCCCTCCTCCCGGAACAGTTTCAGTAGTTAAGCAGCGACACTTTTTTTTTGCGTCGTTTTTTTTTCGTTCCACGGCTCGTGCAGATTCTCTTCAAAGTAACATCACGGAACTTTTGTCTGGAGGAAGTTTAAATAAGAAGAGGAGGAGGAAGTAATCAGCGGTCATCAGCTGATTGAAAAACACCTGTGTGAAGACGAGCAGGTGTGCGGTGTCTTCTTTTCTGAGGGTTTATGGCGGAGCATTACCGCCACCATCTGGTATGGAGTGTGGCTCGCAATGTTGATCTAACTGAACTATTACTTAAAAGTAAAAATAATAAAATAAATAATAATGATATATATATATATATATATATATATACAGATATACATACTACAAAACACAAAATAAGAACAACCTATATATGCATACATATACATCCCAATCAACTTTGTGATTTTAAGAAACTGAAGTAATATCTTGTAACACTCACTGCGGTTCTTCTGCAATACATCTACCAACTCCAATTCCTCATCAATGTCTCTCAACGTTTTAATCATTACTTTGGTATTTCTGACATTGTGTTATATACCATGATGAATGGATTCCTCCTGCCCACAGTGATCACATCTGTCTGTATTGTGTTTATTGATGAGGAATAATGTGTTGTTCAATCCTGTATGGCCAAATCTGATCCTCAATATTATATTTTCCTCTGTGCCTTGCTGCTCCCACTTTTCTTTGGATACTGTAAAACCATCTAACTTTCCTCTCCTCCTCCCACTGTTTTTGCCATCTCTCCTTTAGTTTTTGTTTAATGATCCTGTTCATTTCTGTTTTGCTTAATTGTATTGCTAAATCTATGTATCTCTGTATTGTGTAACCTTAGTTGCTACATATTTCCTTGTGGTTGTTGTTTTTAATTATTTTATGATTCATATATAAACATTATCATTGTAATAATGATCATTATTCATATTCATATTAGTAAGTTTGCAGCTAGAGCTCAAACAATTAATTGATTATTAATCGATTACTACATTAATTGACAACTATTTTGATAATCGATTAATCGGTTTAAAGCTTTTATGTTCCACTTTATTTTAACCTTGCTGGACTGATAACATCAGTCTCTACCTCATCAGTGAAGTGTTTCATGAGCGAAACTCAAGGTACTCACATGGATGAGAGATAGAACCGAGTATTGATTAAAAATATTCAATATGGTATTAATATCAAAACCGCCAATTGTGAGCACTGACAGATGCAATATTAGGTGATACAGAAGCAGTTTGATTAAAACATGTTCTCCACAAACTCAGATTCACTGTAATATTGTTTTCCTTCCCAAACCCTCACAAAACTTCCATCACTCTTTTAATCATCACGTCTGCTTGGCATTCTCTCAGTACCTGAGGGAGCTCCGTCTTTAACAGACTGAAAACTCATTTCAACACTGCTGACATTTCACCAGCACTCGAGGCCTTGAGTTTTTTGTCTTTTTTTCTGACATAAAGACACACGTTAATCTGTTGAGTGGAGACACTTTCTACTCTCACTTCTGACCTGCAGCCACACACAGCTGTAGTGAAGTGGACAGAGGTCAGGACAGTGTTTTAGGCATTTTACATGACGGACCTTTGCACTGGACATGTCAAACACTTCACTTAACACAACCACCGGGCAAAGGCTTCATCTACATGATGTGCATGCGTTAGAGGTGACACTGTAAAAGGGCAAATGTGTCGACCGTGACCCTTCTGCACGTCTGGCAGTTTGACATTTTACTCCTAAGATGAAGGTAAATTAGAAAACTTTTCCGCCGCAAAATGTGGATTCAGTGTGGAAAAAATCTAACATCAACAATCAAATTAAAGAGACGATGAAACACAGACAAATAAAAAGCGTCATTTAATGTACAAGAAGGAAAATTAACTGTGTACGCAAGCAGAACGAGTGCACACGCGTTCAGAAAACGGAAACAGGCGTGGAGCGCGGTACCACATCAATTAAGTGTTGAGGCTGAACGACAGCAAACAAAAACGTATCTTCTGAGACACAGCAGCTTCTCAGAAGAATAGCTGCTGTGGAAGCTGTGGCCAAAACATAATAACAACAACAACAGCAAAATAAACGAGAAAAGCAAAAAAAATGTGCAGAATTTTAAAAATTAAATTACCAAAAGTAGTGGCACATTTTCCCATGTAATGCTGCAGTTCCATAAAATCACATTAACAAAGCTGTCGACCAGCTGATCAGCTGTACTCTGATAGTGGAAGTACATTCTATGACAGAGTACCTCGAAAACACTGCAGTGCTGTTGCGGTACCACATCAAAAGCAAAGAGAGGAATCACAGTTTACTGACGATTGATCTTGAAGCCACGTTTTAAAAAGAGGAGGAGGAGAAAAGTTTCAAACATAGTGCAAACACAGAGAAGCTGCTGCTGCTGCTGACTTCAAACTCAATTAGCATGTGAGTACCTTTTGTTTTTTAAATTTTATTTTCATGAGACCTACAGGATATTCACCCAGACACCTGATTAGATTGTTGTAATAAGTGCTTGTTAATTATAAATGAAGGTAAGTGGACGTGAGCTTTTACATACACTGTAACGTCTGAGGAGGAAAAGCACAGGAAAACACTGCTCGGCTCAACAGGAGAAATAAAGCCAACCAAATCATTTGGAGTTTTTTTAGAACATAAGTTTGAACATAAAACATATGGACACTTATTTGTTAAAAAACAAACAAAAAAAAAAAACACTTCAAAGTAATACAAACCCAACGGGAGCCAAATTTGAATCATGTGCCAAATCTAAATGAACTACTAACAAGACTATTCAAGTTTTGAGAGGAAGTCACACTAAAAAACACACTCTTTCACAGTCCTGTGAACAATGAAAACGCCACCTGTGACTTGTGGTCTTCTTCCAGCAAGGTGATCCTTCATCTGCAAAGCACTTAACAGACCAGCAGGGGGCCCCAAACTCTGGTCACAGCGTCTCATCAATACTATTATTAGCAGTCACATTCATTTAAAAAGCAGGTACCAACACTAAGGTCCACACAGGAGCCTGCGCAGACTTCACTGGACTAGACATCTGTGGTGCGGATGCCGTCGTCGTCCAGGCTGAAGGGGAAGCTGCATCTGGTGTGAGACTGAGGCTGCGAGCGGTGTCTCCGACGCCCACACGCCACATCCCCAGACGCCGTGAGCATCCCCAGTCCACTGGTGGAAGGGACGGGATTCGCGCTCGGGCAAGGGGCCGGCGCGGAGAGGGAGTTGGAGGAGGAGGAGGTGGAGGAAGAGGTGGAGGAGGAGGAGAGAGAGGGTAAGGTGGGCACCGAGCTGAACGCGCAGTCTTCGTCCTCCGCGTCCAGGATGGAGGGCTCGCACGGTGGGACGGGCGTCCACGGCTGCCAGCCCGGAGCCACAGAGCAGGACTTCACCAGCACAGGTCTGCCCTCATCGCCATGTTGACCACGCGGCGCAGAGGAGGAATTGTGACTCCGGTAGAGGGAAGACGCACGTTTAAATGAAAAACCCTGCAATAAAAGAGAGAGATGAAAAAACCAGCTAAAAAATCCTGGACAACATCACAAGCAAAGGATAAATAACTGACAAGGGAGCAAAGAAATGGTGAAATGTAGTTACTGTTTGTAATGGAAATAAACAAAAAGCACACCAGCTTTATGATTCACACACACACAGTCAGAGAAAAGAGATTGTTATTGATGTCTTGTTCCAGAGGAAACAGGTGAAACAACAGCGTTACCTTAGGGGGACCTCTGAACTCCTGGATCTTCATCTCGATGTCCTTGATCCAACCGTGCATTTCCTCTGGAGAATCTGTCTGCAGAGAAAAGTTATTACAAGTTAAGAGTGTAGCATGTCTGCAGGCTTTTTCACAGCCGATTGCACACACACACACACATGATGTGAGTGTGTGAGCGAGTGAATGGTTGTTTGTCTTTATGTACGTGTCCCTGTGATGGACCGGTGACCTGTCCAGGGTCTGCTGGGATTGGCACCAGCGACCCTCATGTTAGAGGATAAAGTGGTAGAAGATGAGTGAGTGAGTGAGTGTCACATCATGTTTGCATCTTTTAAATGCAGTTATTTCTACTCAATCAAAACAATAACAAAAAAAAACCCTATGATGTCAGGAATAGAGCAGGGACACTTTCATGGACACATGGCTTTGAGGGGAACATGGAGTAAACTAGGGTGAATTCAAAAGATGTATTTTAAAAATTGCTGTATTAAAAAATACAATGTCAATAGATGTATGACGTGTAAAAAGCAGTGACAACAAGTAAAGAAAAAAAAGTTGTTTATTGTAATGTTAGTGTTAAGAAGCAGAGCCTGCGACTCACTAATGAAACAAACTGCTGCAATGACATATTTCCACAGGGACATTAACGTTTGCCACTGTGGTTTATTTTGATCCCCACTGCCATTGGCCTGTTAAAGTAATAAAAACATGTAATCTTTATAAGGAAAACTAAATATATTTGTACCCTATGTTTAAAGAGTTACATCATCAGCAGGAACAGTGATGTCGATAATTGTTTCATTATACCCTCGCTGGATTTAGTGAGTTAAACTTCTTTGCTGCACATTCTGTCACCAAAGCTCTCAACACACAAGACACAAAAGCACAGGGGAAACAAACAAGACAACAATTTCCCATAATCTCACATCAAACGGGGTCTTTTCTTATTGTTTTGAGCAGCAGAAAGTGCATACTGTTCACTTATGTCATGTTTAGGCAAAAATGATCTGTTTTTGTTGTTTCATCCTGACTTGATGTCATGTGTAAGCAGATATAGTATATGTATATACTGTGTATGTGTATATGTATATGTATATATATATATACATATACACATTTTTATTTTCAAATATTTTTTAATTTTGGTGTCTAAACCACCTGGATTTTGCTTCATTTTTTTTGTCATGCTTCCTTTGAGTCCGTCCGTCCTGATCACATCCCCAATCTTCATCAGCTGTGCAGGATGTTGTTGTTATGGTAACAGATGGCTGTGCCAGTTTCACAAAAACAAACTTTTCATACTTGTGCCACACATCAGCAGCAGAGCATTTAGAGAAAACAACTCACACACACACACACCTGCAAATACAGATCACCGTCTTAAATCAGCGAATCAAACCCTTTAAAAACTAACTTTAAAGAATGACCAGGTGAAAGGGGTTTTACCTGAATGTAGAAAGTCCGGGAGCTGGTGATGATTTCAAACAGGTTGTCTCTCAGCAGGAGTTCCCTGTAATGAAACACAGAGGTGGTAAAGCAAAGCAACATAAAGAGTCTCTTTCTGTGACATCATAAACAAATCAACTGTGGCATGATTTGTTTTTGAAATGCACATTTAGAAAACTCGGAACTGTAAACGAGGCTGATTCTAATAATTCTGGAGGAAATTAGTAGTCAAACGTTAATTATACATTTATTTTGTATCACTGTGTCACTGTGAAATTTCAGCACTTTTGCCATGTAATTGTCAACGTATAAGAAGAGAAATAAGGTCTTATTTACGGTCTTGTTTGAGAACCACTGATCTGTAGAAGGTTAATAAGTGAACGTAAGGCAGTTAACTCTCAGAGTTTTCTCTGACATCAAGTTGCCGGATCATTTGTGATGTTGGCAGAAATATGCCTGTGGAACTAGAAATTACGATAAAAGCATTTATATTTTGGAAGATCTGAAGGCTGACATAATCATAGAATTGACTTATTTATGAGAAAAGTATGAGTGCATATCTACTTTTCCTCAACCGATCCAATTTTACCACCGACTGGAAATTAAAACACTTGTATACTGGATATATAAACTCCCAGAACAAATCTCTCTAGAGGAAATAAGAACACGAAAGTGAATAGTTCTGTATTTCTTAGAAAGAAAATGTACCACATGAAGCCTTTAAGCCAGTAAAGACAGTGAGTGTTGTTGCCACAGGTGGATTTCAGACAAATCTCAATCAGAGAACTGCGACTAACTTACTCCTGCAAGGTTTTAATATCATGTGACACGATGACAACATACGGCACCAGACAGAATTTTAGTCAATACTGTATCATGTGCCAACGTATCCTGCTGTCTGTATGTAACCTGCAGGTTTGATACTGTTTATTGTAACTGATTAACTGGTTCAGTTTTTGTTTTTTCATCATTAAAGCTGTCTCTCTGCTTTTTTCAGTGACTTAAATGTGAATATTCATTTGTTTCTTTGGTCCATTTCGTGCTAATTTCGGTTTACTGACATTTTTAGGCTTGGGGATCAACATTTTCTGACATTTTCTATAATGAAACGACAATCATTATTTATGCTAGGCAAGAGCCTGTCCAGAGTGCATCATACACTCCTATACAGTTTCTGTATTTGTTCACTTCAGTGATCGGTGTTTGACTCACCCTGACTTGACGAGACACTCGTGGACCCTCTGAATGTCCCTCAGTTGAATGGCCCTGAGCGGCTCCTTGTCCTGTAACAAACACAGACACAGGGTCAGACATGAGAGACAAAAAAGACCATGGCATAGACTCAACATAAAAAATGGATGTGGGTTTTCCTTTTTTTAAAAAATAAATAAATAAATAAAAGGAAGGAAGTAGGAAGGAAGTAGGAGTTAGCCACCAGGGGGCGAACCCACAGAAAGCAAAAGGAACTGTGTCTGAATAGATGGCTACGGTAACAATGAGTATAGTCGTCCACTATGTCCATTTTTCTGTACAGTTTATGAACCACAGTCTCCACAAATACAGACAAGAGGACAAAAGTCCTGGATCCTCACCCCCTCGGACTTGTAGTAACTGACTGTGTTGTCGTCCAGAGTGAAAAACCGCCTCTTCCAACTTTTCCTCTGAAAACATACACCGCATTACACACAGTGACTTTATTACTCACACGTGATACGGCGAAGTGTTCTGAGTACTCACCACATTTCCCTGTTTCACACAGTAACCACATCTCAACACGCCCAGCCTGTTGCCCTTCCGCTCTCTCCCCTCGGTGTCTTCGTTCTCGTTCTGAAAGGAGTCATCATTAAACCATCGTCATTACCTGTGCAACAGTGCAGGTCACTGTTATGTAAACGCTCGGGTGGGTTGCGACTTTTGCTTTGTCGACGTTAAACCTTAGAACACATGAGCATTTAGGCTGCTTTTTTCCCCGCATTACTATGTTAAAATGTATATACAGAGGATATAAGAATGTACAGTACAGAGCACAACCTATAGGCAATTTCTAAAGAAATGATCATTCTTTTTTTCATTTTCAATAACTATGTAAACACACCGTTGAAAGTTTGCTTGGCTCATAGTTATGAACAAAAATAAAAGAAAAACTGTCTATTTAGTGACTTTAGTGAAGTACTATTACCTCGATCTGTGTCATGTGAGCACAAGGGTAAATACCACTGTCAGATTAAATACATCGATGAGTCTAGGGCTGAAACAATTGCTGGATTATTAAACGACTGCTACATTAATCGCTTTGAGGTGCGGTTTTTTTTTTTCATAATTTTAAAGATGTTTTCGGGTTTTTCAGCTTCTTAAATGTGTATGTTCTCCGGTTTCTTTTCTCCGTATAACAAAGAAATAATCAAAACTGAATCATTTTGGTTTGTGGACAAAACGAGACATTTGAGAACATCATCACTTCCAGGTTTGACATTTTGGTTGTCGATGGATCAAGAAAAGAATCCTTTTGTTTGCATCAACACTGGTTGAAGCTTCCTCTCTACTTTACCTGGATGGGAGTGTGCACCACCACTCCGCCGATGATCTCAGTTTTGTAGGCCTGCTGTCTCTTCCCACCGTGACTGTCCGCGATCACCGCGGTCACATCAGACCTCTGTGGTGCAGGGCCAGATTTAGGAACCTGTCAGCGAGTAGATGACATTACGTGACATTAGCGGCAGAAACAAACTGAGGGGGAAACATTTGCTTCTAGGGGCCAGTGGTCATGACCACACACTATCTACTACAATACTACAATGACTATTTTTTTATAGATTACAGAAGCTAATGTGTTTACATCCAGTCAGAGACGACATGTCACATGCTTTAAGTGAAAAATACTAACAAAGAAAACACTGGAAGTATCACCTCCACTGAACCAGTGCAGATTAAAACATCCGTGTGTGTCCAGAGACTCAAACTTTTCAGCTCCAGACTCTTCACCGGAGGCAGATTTATCCCCTATAAGATCATTAGCTCATTCGTCATCCTCCTCTTCCTCACATATACTTACAGTCATATGGTGACTGTAAGTATATGGTGACTGTAAGGTGACTGTAATCACATATGATTACAGTCACCTAATCTCTCAATTCATCTTAATCTAATGTCACACTGGTAGTGTGACATTAGATTAAGATGAAGTGAGAGATAAGGTGACTGTAATCATTATTATTATTCTTGTGTAAATTACTTTGTACCCTGGTTTATACAGTATTTCTGATTTTCCTCCACGTACCACCAGTTTGAGAACCATGGAATTAGATAAAGACACGTGTATAAGTTTATGTTCACACATTAATCCTTCGCAATTGCATTTCCTGTCAAAGTCGTCGCAATTAGATCATTACTAAAAAAAAATCGTTCAGCCCTGGTGCAGTGTTCCAACAACTTGTGAACACACATATCTCACATATCAGTCAATGACATGGCGACGTCCTACAGTTCAAACTCAGCACAAAAGAAGGAGGAAAATGCTGATTTAAGTGACTTTGAATGCAGGCTTGGTTGTTGGTGCCATGTTAGGGTCTTTAATCCCTAACATGGCTGTCAAACCTGGTGTATGACATGAGATTTATTATGGTGTTGTTAAAAAAAAGTGGGATTTTATGTGTGAATTTTTTTTTAAAAGGAATAAAAATTCCCTACTCTCATGTGACTGAGGATGAAAAAAAGGATATCGCTAAAACAAAATGCATTTGTCACTGTTTTACTTCTCCCTGCAGTGACTTTTTTTTTTTTTTTCATAAAAAGGACCTTTTTTTAACGCAGTTTCATTGAGGCCGAGGAAGCCGTGAAGCGGCGGCAGAGCAGCGCGCCGAGCGAAGGGGGAAGTGAAAGAGATAGTGAGCAGCGCTGCTTCCTGTGTCAGTGAGCAGGTGAGACAAAAAGAGAAACACTCTTCTCTGTCAGGAGACATCTGGATGGTGCCGGTTATAAAGACCCCGGCAATGTCAGTGTACACAAATATTATGCAAATGTGCCTGACGTGCTCACACACACACACACACACACAACAGTGTTTCGACACCTCTACCGCAGTGACACAAGTGTGTTATATGGTTTGTATTTATACGGTTCTTTTTTAACACTATAGTTTTCACCCATTCACATAGCACATTCACATGTTCACAATCTCCTCATACATTAAGGGCATGATGTGTGCAGTCGACTGCAGCCGTGCAGGTCAAATTGGTTTTTGCCACATCACCACAATCTGCAGCTTCCTGCACCGAGGTGGAAACTAACAGCCGTACTATCAGTAACTGATTTCATTTTTCTATGTGGACATTACACATTACGCTTATTTTATAATTGAATGTGAAAATAGTGAGCGAGTGAGCAGCAGACAGACACTCACAGTGATCTTGCTGGCCTTGTTGAGAGCAGCGACCCAGTCCCTCATGTCGGCGACATCATTGGCCTGAAGGAAGTATCGCCGCGAAACTGCATTTATGACTGCAGGAGTTTCAAAAAAAATTAAAGAAGAGGGAAAAAATGAACGTCCACGTCGTCATTAGACAATTTTATGTAAGCAACATGAACACCATTGTGGTGGTGCTGCTGCTGCTGCTGCCTAACATTGACTCACCAAAGCAGAACTCTGTCTTGGGCTTTTGCTTCGCTGTGGCTTCACTGACCTGGAGAGGAGAGGAGAGGAGAGGAGAGGAGAGGGGAGGAGGGAGAGAGGGAGAGGAGAGGAGAGGAGAGGGAGGGAGGGAGAGGAGGGAGGAGAGGAGAGAGGAGAGGAGAGGAGAGAGGGAGAGAGAGGAGAGGAGAGGAGAGGAGAGGGAGAGGAGAGGAGTGGAGAGGAGAGGAGAGGAGTGGAGAGGAGAGGAGGAAAAAAGGAGAATTTTATTGAATTTGTTTAAAAACGTAATACACTACAGCCAGCCTAGTCCAATGGTGGTCCGTGGGCCACATTTGGGCCCAGAGCAACCTCTTAGTGGCCCAGCCTGTGGTCCAACCAGAAACAATGAGAACCAGAAACTGGAAAACTAGGCAAACACTTCTGACATAAATTCCTACAGTAGCACTGACCATGAACGCAGCACTCTGTGTAATGTGAGATGTTTATGTAAAGGTCAAATATCACATCATGTTTGTCTTATTTCAAAGAGAAAGAGAGTTGATACTACGCACTTAAAATACTCACAGCTAATACTGGGCACCTTTTTTTTGTTTCACATTTTTAGCTGACCTAGTCATCTTCTTTGCAGTCGAACACAGACCAACTGTCTGCTCTCATACTTAATCTTAATCTGAACTTTAGATCTTCTCGTCTTTGTCATCTTCGGGGATTGACCTCTAGATCATAGATCATAGATCATAGGTCAGACAGCATGCTGCATGCTCATTGGCTCACTAACTCTGACAATATTCCATAACAAATGATACAGACTCGATACCCAGTTGATTCCACTGAGTCGGATAAGCCTGATGTCGTTCTGTAAAGGGCGACGTCTGGAGATCTTCACACAGAGACTGAGACGGAGCTTCAGCTCAGAGCTGCGTGTGACCACCGACACCAAACCACAGATAACCCGGAGTGTTATCTGTGTATCTGTGAAGCCTATTTGCATGTTTCCATTTGTGTGCACTCTCTGAGAATGGATGAGTTCCAACAGTTACACCTCACAGCGGCGGGCAGTCGAGAGAGATTACCTTCGAGATGTAGGTTAATTTCAGGCTGCCAACGAAGCTGGCTCCACTGGGCAGGTTCTGCAACACGGACACGCACATACTCGTCATTGGTTACACGGTTACACGGCTCCTATTGGTCAATTTTACTTCCTCTTGCCGTTTGTGCAAGCATGAGTAACGTGTGTGTGTGTGTGTGTGTGTGTGTGTGTGGAGCACCTGAGGGTTGTCCATGTACCACAGCAGAGCATTTCCCTGCGTGTCCAGGATGAAGTATCGTCTCTGGAAGCGGCAGCTGTTCTCCTTCTCCTCTATGTCCAGAAAACCACACACACGATTCAGTCGGTCCAGGTACGGCATGCTGCTGCTGCTATCACATATCACTGCGACAGATGGACACAGAGAGAGAGACAAGAGTTTGACATGGAGGCACGTCTGAAGGAGGTAACAGACAGAGACAAGGACAGGCAGAAACCATCTTTCATTTCAAATAAATACACACACACACACACACACACAGGAAGAGAGAGACACGCTCACACTCAGCAGTTTTTCATGTGACGTGATTGAGGCTGAGCAGCAAACCCCGAAGCCTGAGGCTGAGCTGAGGCTGAGCTGAGGCCCTCCACCACCACCACAGCCAAAAATTACAGACTGCGCTCAGGATCTGCACACACGCACATTTCCACTGGCCAGAGAAGAAAGACGAGAGCGAGGAGAGGAGAGGGGAGGAGAGGGGAGGAGAAGGGAGGAGAGGGGAAAAGAGAAGGAGAGGAGAATAGAGGGTTGAGGGTGTGTGTGTGTGTGTTCATTAAGAGGATGGCATGCACGTGTGTCACTGTTCTAATCAGCCCAGACACTCAGGCATGCTCATGGTTATTTCACTTCTTCCAGGAGAACTTCATCCACAACAGATATTCTGACAATAAATTGAAGGAGTATTATTTCATTCTTCTGGCAGAACGCTTGGCTTGAGAGTTCTTTATTGAGCTACGGTGGGAACTCTTCCGTCTCTCTGGACTGAACGTAAAGTTATAAAAATGACTTATTGTACAGCTGTAGGATTATAATAATACTAAAGATTTTTCTTTCCCCATTTCACAGGACGTTACTTTCCCAGATATTTTAATGTATGGAAAGAACCTGGTCGTCATGTGGCCCCACAGGTGATATGATGGCAAACATCTGTGGCCGAGTCTTATTTTCCAAGAAGAAGACAATGCAACTGACATTGATGGAAAATAGTTTTTTGAGGACCGTCCTGGCTGCAAACCTCTCCGATTAATCCCACGAAAATGTCATCATCATCATCACCATCACCCAACAAAACACAAACAAAAAGCCCTTCTCGTCTTCGCGCGAGCTGCCGAACCTCCTGTCAAACTATTTTTAAGACCATGGTTAGGAAAATACTTCATCTTGAAACTGCTTTGAAAAACTTGTGGGCTGAGCTTCTGATGCGTCAGCCATTCAGCATATTTTCTCCTTCCGTTATAATAAGACAGAGAAATACAAACGAGCGAGTGGCGCTTCTGCAGAAAAAACCTGGGTGTAATGGAAAAGTAGGAACAATGTGGCAAGAGGTCAGATACCAGCGACGGTGGCACATAAACACACACACACACACACACACACACACACACAGCGCTTTCTGGTTTAACCATTAACCGTCACAGGGAGAGAAAGAGAAAGAGAGAGAGAGCGGCCACGCTGTGGAATCTCTGGCAAAAACTTTACCAAGAAACACAAGCCAGGCAGTGTTTATCCGATTTATCAGTAGCTGATGGATATTATCTAATCTACCAGTGAAACTAAACACGGTCTGTGTGCATGAGGACAAAGCACGGCACACACACACACACACACACAGTCCACCACAGATGTGATTTCAGAGATATTTCCTTCTCCCACAGTCAGTGTGGTGAAGTGACACACACACACACACACACACACACACACACACACACAGATGTTCAGCATCTTTCCTCCAACACAGAAACCAGGAGTAAGAAAGGCTGGAGAGTCAACTCGTGAATTAGCTGCAACTGGCGATTCATTTCTCGATTCATCAGGTAGTTGTTTGGGCCATAAAACGTCAGAAAATGTTGGAAAAAATCCAGGTAATGATGATGTTTTTCCAGTTTAAATGATTTTCTTTGTCAAATGGAGCAAAGAAACCAGGAAATGGTCACATTTAAGAAGCTGAAAGATTTAGAAATATTGTTTTAATAATTGATTATCAAAATAGTTGCAGCCCTAGATTAAAATATACATTTTGGCAGTAAAAAAAAGAGGTCAAAAGAGGTCAAAGGTGATGCAACGACATACATATTTGGCTTAAGTCAAACTCGACAGACTTTGTGTTTAATCAAGATTCAGTTCAATATCCACTGTGTAATAGATTTACATGAAGGAGCATTTTCACTAAAGATGCCATGGAAATATTAAACTACTCTGTATTTCAATATGACAAGTAAAACTTGAGTGAATGAGTGAATTACCACAACTAAAACCACTCCCAGTAAAGTGTGTGTGTGTGTAACAAGTGCAGCTGTCGTCATTTTTTGCTAATTGTGTTGTTTTAAAATGTGAAATTAAAAATTGAATCTTCTCTTTCTCAAACTTACACAACAACTCAGGGCCGGTCCAAGCCTTTGTGGGGGCCGAAGCTGAATTTGACTTGGGGGGGGTCCAAGACTATTACTGATATTTTTATTTACATCAAACCAGTGTCACACTTGAAAACACAAAAAAAGTGGCCTAGTATGAACAGATACTAGGCCACTTTAGCCACTAGCTTTCACTTATAATAAACACTAATTAGATATCTAAATGTATCTAAAGACATCTAAATTCTTTGATTTGTGCATTTTTTTTGTTTCTCACACTATTGGAGGACCCCTGGTGATCAGGGGGCCCCAAGCAGCCGCTGAACTCAATTATGCCTTGGACCAGCTCTGGATTTTTGAGACAACAAAAAATTTGAATTGTTTTGTTTCTTGACTGGTTGGTAATAATAATAATAATAACAATAATAATAATAATAATTATTATTATAATGATAATATGAGCAGCGACACGATATACAGTGCCACCGACATAAAATGCAGCTTGAAGTGATTGGTAAAACAAAATCTAAAAATATAACACATAAGAAAATATGGTGGTTTTAAAAAACGCAAGGGAAAAAAAACGATGACAAAGAAATACACTATGACGTATAAAATCACTTTTATGTTAAATCTAATGTCAAACTTTAGGATTAATGATCAATTCCTATTATTTCTGAAATCTGAAATAGGAATTGTCACTGTGACGTATGTTTGTGTAAAAAGTTGATCTGTAAGTCAACGACATGGAGTCAAAAGATTTTTCCACCATAATGAGGTATAAAATTTTATTAGTCAAATAAAATAAACAAAAAAAAAATGCAAAACTATATACTATAAAAAGCTATTATATGACTATAATAGCTTTTGGTTTTGGACAAAACAAGCGACCTAAAGATGATGTTGTGTATTTTCTTTTTATGGTAATTCCTTGGTCTGTACATATTTCTGCTCTTAGCTGAAGGAACTGTGACAAAAACAAAATGTTCTCCTGGGCTGAGAGAGATCCATCAGGGCTGCAACTGACGATTAGTTCCACAAGTATTTTCTCCATTAATCAAGTACTTGTTTGGTGCATAAAATGTCACAAAATGTTGAAAAAATGTTTCCCAAACCTGGAAATGATGACGTTCTCAAATGTCGTGTTTTGTCCACAAACCAAAATGGTTGAGTTTTAACAATTTATTCCTCAAATGGAGCAAAGAAAACCAAGACAATATTCACATTCTAGAAGCTGGAAAAAACAGAAAACAAAAAAAAACCTTTTTCTTTTCATTTCATTTGAACTATCTCGCGTTTCATCACGATGAATGATAAAACTGAAATACGGGTTTCAATGATAACACAGGTGCAGCTGGTTTATTCACAGCATAAATAAATAAATGTTGATTTGCAGGCAGCAAACGTGTGTTTATGTTTTGGTGTTTTGGTTTGTCGCAGCACACAAACGCCACGTACCAAATATCACGCGTCTCACATTTTATCATGGGGATTTTTGATAAAACATTTAAATCTTAATAACACTTCTGGCTTGCTCTATGTGCGGCTAAATATGAATATGAATGAATCTCTCTCTATTAGCCTGACACCAGAGTCACTGATGTTAGTGGTCACTCTTTAATCCAAACTGAAATAATCGCAAAAGCTGCCAATGAAATCATTCTATTTTTGTTTGTATTGTTCTATGTTCTGTGCAAATTTTGAAAAAAAATAAAGGAATATTTACACAGTGGAAACAGTTCCTATCTTTAAATTCTCACCCTTGCATTTTATTATAAAAGTTAATCAATTTGTTTTTATATAAGTGTGTGTGTTTTTCATTACTCCAGAATGAGACCTTTAATATTTATGTCAAGAGACGAGTCAGCGCTATGGTGGCAGAAGCTGCCACTTTGTACCACCATGTTTTTACAGCAGCCCACAACCAACAAACTAAACATTTAACACAAAGGCTACATATGTTCTACAACACACTTATAAGGGGAGGTGAAGGTGAAGGATACCCACTTACAACAATAAATGTACCTTTAATTTACCGAGCTGTTAACAACACATATCTGCTGATGACGAGTCACGTCAGAGACGTTCAGATGACCACTGTCTTTTCAAAGTAACAGCCGGCAGCTTCTTGACCTCTCGTGGCACATCTTTTTTCCTTCTGTATAGTGTGTGCACAGTAAACTAAACTAAAATACAAAAATACTATATCTTATTTTGATAAATGGTGTGGCTGCTGCACTATATAGTTTATTTTGGTAAATGTATTAATTCAGTGTTTGGTATTTTTATTACATACATATAATATAGAATACATTATAACCCAAACCAGATTCATATCCAGATACAGAGGTGACGGTGTGATATAATGTGATGTGTCCTGCAGATTCCTGCCAATACAAGATACACTAGATATGCTCACCCCTTGTCAACATGAGGCGACAGGCTGCAACAATTATTTCATTAATCGATTACTAAATGAATCCTCAACTATTTTGATAATCATTTCATTGGTTTTAGTCCTTTTTTTTCCAGTAACTGAAATTAGTTTTCTGGTTGTTCAGCTTCTTAAAAGTGAATACTTTCTGGTTACTCTGCTGCATATAACAAAGAAATCCTTAAAACTGAATAATAGACATTTGAGAACATCAGTTTGACAAACACCAATCAACATTTTCTCACATTTTACAGACCATACAAGTGTTGTAATGTAACAAATACGTACAAATACTTCATGACTGTACTTAAGTACAAAATTCACATATCTGCACTTTACTTTGTTATTTATATTTCCAGCAACTTGTACTCCCCTACATTTCCACTAACCATCTTTGTTACTTGTTACTTACTACCAAATAAAATCAGAAGAAGAAGAGTTGGTCTTATGGTCTGTATTCAGTTTTGTATAAAGTACATAAAGGGGATATTTGAGTAAAAGTACAAGTATCTTACCAAAAACAAAAACTTTTTTATAATGTTACTGAAGTAAAAGAAACTTAACAGACCATTACCAACTCTTCTTCTTCTGACAGTATTTAGTAGTCACAAGTAACAAAGGTAGTTGCTAGAAATATAAATAACAAAGTCAAGTACAGATACGTGAATTTTGTACAGTAAAGAAGCTGCAACATGGGGTCTTGCTCAAGGACACACATAGACTAGCAGGGACAGGAATTGAACCCACAGCCTTCCGGTTGACAGACAACTCGTACAGCAAATGTCATATACTTTAAGACTAAGAGATATCATAAAAAAGTGACTTCAACTTCTACCAAAGCCATTTTCTGATAAGATACTTTTAATAAGGTACTTTATACAAGACTGCAAACAAGTAGTCCATTATGAAAAGAATGTTTATTGCAGCTCTCAGTTGCAGCAGTGCATGAATAAAGGGATTGTGAGTGCAATGAAAAGCTTAGATGTTACTCAGCATCACCTGACAGACACACAGACAGACAGACAGACATGATGACAGACATGTTCAGCTCAGATGACCTGCACTGACTCACCAGAACCAACGGCCTGCCACACCTACCGCACACACACACACACACACACACTGTGGACTGTCTGTGTGTGTAACTCACCCTCTGTGGAGACTCGGTGTGTCTGTCACTGTGCGCCACAGCCTGCGCCACAGACAGCGCCACAGCCAGCGCCCAGCGCGGCTTCGAAGCAGAGCGGAGCAGCAGGACACTTGTTTGGCTCGACCCCGGTGAACACCAGCATGGTCCGGCAACTTTTAACAACTTTAGCGCGCTGCACACACTCACGACGCCGGCGTGGATCGGACTGTCAGCGGTATCATCTGTTTGTTTGCGTGATCGGATTACAGACGACTCGTCTTTTTTCCGGGTAGGACGCCTCGTTATTAGAATAAACCAGCCCCGGATGTGATCTATGCGCCCTCTCAGCTCCGGCCGGGTCCTCCTCCTCCTCTCTCTCTCTCCTCCTCCTCCTGCTACTGATCTGCGGCTGCTTCATATGAGGAACTAAACTCAGTTCAACTGCCCTAAAACCACACGTATTAACATAACAGCTTCAGTGGTACGGCAGGTTTGGCCGCTGTCCTAGTTTTCTAGAGAAACATATATCTATCTATCTATCTGTCTGTCTGTCTGTCTATCTATCTATCTATCTATCTATCTATCTATCTATCTATCTATCTATCTATCTATCTATCTATATGTTAAGAAGACATGTTGTATGGTTAGGGTGATCATGGTTCAGTTCATGTTAGGGTTAGGCCAGTAGTAGTTGGGTTATCTGGAAATCTGGTTATGTCCAGGAAATTAATGACTTCTGAAGTAATGCAAACCAGAGTGTGTGTGTGTGTGTGTGAGAGAGAGAGAGTTATTGTATTTGTGCTTTGTGAGGACCAAAACTAGTATAAACTAGGGGTGTCAGGGCCACATTTGATAATGTGAAGATGTACCGGGTCCAAAGGTCACTTCAGTCCTTTTTTCAAAAGTAACATTTACATACAAATGCACTGCTTTATAAAAAAATTAAATTTTCATTGTCACATTTATCATTTTTAAATGGTACTCTAACCAAATCTAAGCCACACAGGAGTGAACAATGAAAAGAAAAAATGACCCTAACCCTTTCACATCTGGAGTCAAATAACATAAAATGAGATCACTGGTGGGTTTCAAACCCGGGACTCTGTTTTCAAAGCAGAACTCCTTACCTTTTTGTCCAAGTCCCACTCTGTCCATAAATAATACATTATAATACTAATCGACTGCACTTTGGACATGCCCGGTATAAACTATATCGAGTGAGGACATTTTTGCAAAGTGAGGACTTTTTTGGCTGGTCCTCACTTCTTTAAAGGGCTTTTTGGTGGTTATGACCTGGTTTTAGGGTTAGGATTAGAATTGGGTTCAGGTTAGGGTTAGGCCAGTAGGTCAAGGGGTCATGGTTAGATCAAGTATTGTGTCCTCTGGAGTGAGGACATTTTAGCAAAGTGAGGACATTTTGGTTAGGGTTAGAATTGGTTTCAGGTTAGGGTAAGGGGCTAACATTATGCATTATGTCTATGCGTGTCCTCACTAGGAATGAAGCGTAGACGTGTGTGTGTGCGTGTGTGTGTGTGTGTGTGTGTAAACTACTGTAGGTCCAAGGTTCCATTATTGTCATTCTGACTCGTGAAGAGATTAGAATTTCTGGTTCAAGCTCAATAAATGAAATACATCAGTACCTGCATGATGAAACATGCTCTTATTCAGCGTCTCTGCTGCACCACTGCTTCAACCCGTTGTCTCCTTAAATGTTTTAAGTCCACAAAGACGTGGGAAATCAGAGCCACTTTACATGCATGTGAACATAGGACAGCTAAGATTGTGAGACTGATTGTGCACCGTTCACTCTCATATGCGTGTGTTATCTTTTCTCATTTGTCTTGAAAAATGAGGTCAGAACACACACACACATACAAACTTGTTTTAATATCTTTGTGAGGACACATCGTTGACATAATGCATAACGCTGGCCTCTTATCACAGCTAAAGCTTAACCCTTGCCCTGACCTTAACCTAAAACTCAATTCTAACCTTAACCCTAAAACCAGGGCCTAACCCTGAAAAAGTTCTTTTAATTTTTGGTACAGAACGCAACTAATAGAAGTACACACACACACACACTCACACAACATGTGACACAACATAATGCCTTCTTTAGCCTCTTACCCTATCCTTAACCCTCAAAAAGCCATTTGAAGTTGTGAGAACCCGCTAAAAAATAATAAGGCGACGGTAGATCAGTGGTAGAGCAATTGTCTTTCAAGAGGGTTGTAGGTTAGATTCCTGGCTCCGCTCGCTTGTCTACATGCCGATGTGTCCTTGAGCGAGACGCTAGCAAACTCCATGTTGCTCCTGACAGCTGTGTGTGAATGCATATGAAACATGGTAGAAAACACACTGCACATACACACATACACACACACACGCACACGCACGCACACACTGGTTGTGTTATAAAAGGAAGAGAGTGTAAACCTGTATAAACAGGAACACAGTGAAGAATAGTATCATTCATGCTGTCATGGGATGAACCTGATGCATGTTCCAAAAAAAAGTGAGTTATACTTCCTGTACTTTAAAGTCTAAAGCAGCAGCAGCAGCAGGACTATCAGAGGTGTTCTCTTTGACTACATAGTTTGATTAGAAAGTAATGTTACAGTATGTATTTGCTGTATTTAATCAACCAATCTTTATTTATCAGGGACAATGTAGTGGACATAATAGTGGACATAAAGTGCATCTAATGTACTGCACAAAGGATATGTAGCAATTTGCTAGTTTGCAGCTCCTGTCCCCGCCTTTCCCTGAAGTAATACTTCATTCATTAATCAGTTATAATCAGTAATCAGGGCCGGCCCAAGTGTTTATGGAACCCTAAGCTGAATTTGATTTGGAGGCCCCCCTTCCAACCACCTATTATTGATACAAATGTTACACTATATTAACCTTAGAGGGCAGTAAAATCATAAAAGTGTCCTAGTATTCATTTGCACTTTCATATTCAAAGTGTGGTGATACTGATCTTGAAAAAAAAAAAAAACAAGCAAATGTGCACTAAATGAGCAAACCTTCAACTCCAAAATAAAACCAAATCACTTAAACTCAACACTCTTCAGATATCTAAACATATCTAATCAGGAATCAGGTTAATTTGAAATACCAGTTTCACTGATAACAATGGTACAGCTGGTTTATTATAAGAAATAAATGTTGATTTGCAGGCAGCAAAACTGTGTCTATGTTTTGGTGTTTTGGTCTGTTGCACCGCCCAACACCACTGACCAAAGAACACGGCCAAAATCACAACACGGTAGAAGATAAAAAAAGGAAATAAAGTAGGGAAATAAGAGTATGAAATACTGTATGTGCAAGAAACGTGCAAGAAATATGAAAACAAGAAAAATGAATGGCAAATGTTGTCTAATAATCTGAACTGCTGTTTTGGCATCATGTTCTATTGGAGAAGACCTGAGACCATAAAATCCTCATTTAAATGTTTCTAGACATTATAAATCAAGTAAGAAGTTGGCTCATTTTCCCATAGACCAAGTTGTTGGTGGCTATTCAGTTTGTATTTTTATTGCGCTTTTCTAGATACATTGGCATGTAGACTAGCAGAGCTGGGAATTGAACCTTTGAACCTTTTGTGCATGGTCAGTGGTTTTACAATAGTGTTTTAAATTATACATTCAAAACAACCGCTCATTTTTAAATGTTAATATTATTGAAATATTTTGTTGTATGTTGATGGCGTAGTACAACTCAAACTGTGGTCTACCTAAATACAGTACTACAGTGTTACTTCACTGTTTGCTTCTCCACCTTTACACAAAGGTGATCACAGTTTAAGTTGAGTGATGAAACCGCGTGTGTGTGTGTGAGAGAAAGAGATGATCTGATTTCCTGGTTGCAACACTTTTGAGCAACACTGGCATTTACAGATTGTCATTGGGTAAAAGAAGAGAAAAGAAAAAAAGCGTGTCCTCCTGTTGAGAGGAAGTGGTTGCAGGTCATATGACGTGGACAGACACCTACCTCACTCATTTTCATATACATGTCCTGTGGCGACTGCACAGGACTCAAGTTAGAAGACAGTTGAAGAAGGAAGCCTTGAAATTCCCGCCGACCACTCCTTTCCTCTGCTGAAAATCACAACTGCTGAATTGCTCTTCAGTACAGGTGCATCTGCAGGTATACACACACACACAACATATGTATACACATATTTATATGTGTATATATATATATATATATATATATATATATATATATACACATGACTCAATCACATGACTCAAAAATAATAGGTGTGATTGCATCTTTATTCAGACAAGCGTGAAAGCACAGGCATTTATGGTGTTAAAATGCTCTGTTTCCTCGCAGGTTACCACAGCAACGGCATGTGGTTCTATAGTGTCAAGCGTGTTGTGCTCTAGATTCACACACCGGCAAGCATCTACCGAAACCACACCCACGCCAACACTGTCTATAGGTCAGAGGTGTAAGGAGGTGTTCTTCACTCTGTACACATTAACTAACCACAAACACCCGCTGGGTTTATTGGCCGATTTTCTCAGCTTTACGTCAGCTTTAATGTGTAGACACTGACAAGTTACTATTCAAGTTTTTGATGATCATATAAAGGTCCAAGTGTGCAACATGCACAGGGGTTTGAACAATGTATAACTGCTATAGTGTATAACTCAAAATAAAGTGTTCAGTTTGTGTCCGGGCAGATAACGAGAAAAGAAAACAGATGAGAGTTAGAGCTGATTGAGGGCCAGACGCAGCATCAGCGTCATGATCAGCAGCGCGGAGCTGGAGGCCAGAGCCCCTGCGCTGTTGCGGTGGTGATCCCCGTGGCTGTGGCTCCTGTGGGGCCCGTTACAGTCGTCGCCGAAGCAACACGCCATCTTGGCTCCGGAGTTGCCGCCGTGAGCCTTGTCGCAGAAAGCCTTGTAGGAGCACGACTTCATCACCGTGTCTGAAAGAGAGCACGCACCACTCTGGGTTCAGAATGTGTCTACAATGGAAGAGTCACTTGTTTGCTCTCTCATCTTCCTCCTCTTCCTCACATATACTTCACACACTGGTATGGTAACATTAGATTAAAACGGAGCGAGAGATGCGTGACTCTAATTATTATTTTTCTGTTATTTGCTTCATTGTCTACGCAAAATTCCTCAACTTCACTCCGATCACATACTCTGGTTTACACGGTAGAACAGTATTTCTGATTTTCCTCCAAGTACCACCAGAGGAAGCTTGAGTGCATCCGGTGGTACACGAACGAGAGTTTGAGAACCATGGCGTTTAGAGCCTCACTAAGAATCACCTGCTTGTCTTTCAGTCCCATCGCACTTAACTCAACTCACGATGTGGCACTTATGGTGTCAATAGTTGGATTCTGGTCATTTTCATCCCCTCTCTGCTTCTTGCTAATGGAATCAACAGCAGCTTTTCTTCTTTTTTGGACTTGTATATATTTTTGACTACATGATGATGGAATGTGGTGTGTGTGTGTGGTGTGTGTGTGTGTGTGTGTGTGTGTGTGTGTGTGTGTGTCTATAACAGATTGCTCCACGGGGAGGAATAAAGTTGTATTGTATTGTCACAGTTTCTTTGTGACTAAAGACCGAGTGCTTGTGTTAATTTCGTACGACACTGTGAACCCATTGAACTGCCTTTAAACAAACAAACACACACACACACACACACACACACATGTACAAACACACACCAAACAAATCAGCTCACAGAGATCAGAGGTTCTCATAAACAGCTGGGATAAAATCCAGAAAACCTCAAATAATGAGGCGCTGCAGAGGCCCAGGTTTTATGATCACACACACACACACACATGCTGAACTAAACTGTAAACAAACAAACAGAACAAGACATTGACAGAATCTTAAGGTTGTGTGTATCTGCAAAGCATGCAGCTGTTCTAACAAATACAAACATACAGCACAGTTACAATAGGGTATTAGTGTGGTAATAACTGTGTAGTAGAGAAGTAGTGAAGGGTCATACAGCTAGGCGTCTTCACTGGCTTCCAGCCCTGTTTTAGAATTGAATTTAGGTTTTACTGATGACTTTTAGAGCTCATGTGGTTCTGGCCCCAAGCTGCATTTTAGACATGTTGACCCCAGGCAGGGGCCTCCTGACTGGGTCCAGGGTCGAGGTTCAAATCCAGAGGAGACCGAGCCTTTGCCATCAGGGCCCCTGGACTTGCCTCGAATGGCCTGAGGTTCACAGAACCAGTGGCGTCTTTTAAATCACGGTCTTAAAACCCACTTTTATTTATCCATTTCTATGTTGTCTACCTGTTTCTTATCCTGACCTTTATGTTGACAGTTATTATCTAAAATTTAATTGCTTTATTTATATTTTTATTACCAACATTGGCGTTAGTTTTTCTTTATTTTCTTCTTTGTCTTTCTCTAAACCTGGTCTGTGAAAGCAGTTTGTAAACTCTTTTTAAAAGGTGCTATATAAATTGAGTTATTATTAATATCATTAGTTTATTGTTCTTATAGTAATTATCAAGTAATAGCTAGGTTAAGGCATGGCCTGAGGGAGCATGGATTTCAACTTTATAATATGGTAATTATCCATTTTAATGTGACAGTAGCACACAAATATTAATATTATTAAGTTATTGTCATTACCGAGTTATTGCATGGATATAAGATGGTATTACTGTAATATTATGTCCTTATGATCAGTCCATTACCATTGTTGTTACTATATTATTACTGTATTGTTAATATACTATAAAGTGAGATATTACCCATACTTGTGGCACTGTTTTTCCTCCCACTCTTCCTTGTCTTGTGTTGTGCTGACCTCTAGTGAGACACATATACTGTAAATGTGTAAAATGTGTGACTTATCTATCATGTTGTTGTTCCTGTGTGTTTGTGTGAGTGTGTGGTCACTCACTGGGTCCTGTGATGGTGGAGCAGGCGTCGGCGTACTGAGGGCAGGGGGTGGAGCCCTGCCGGTTGCAGTCCTCCTCATTGGACGCCACGCACGTGTGACACTTGAGGGCGTGGCCTTTGCAGACAGAACAGGAGAGAGCGCCTGACTTGAGACTAAGCATGCATATTCACAGGCAGGTGTGAGCATGAATATACACACAAGCACTGACTCACTTTTGTAGGGCTCGATTTATTTCCAGCTATATTGATATTCTTGTCTTTCTAATCTTGCAGGTTTAAATATGTGACAGCTTTATGTGATAATTGCATCAAATTATACAGGCTCCACACTAAACCTGCTCTATTCATTCATTCATTCATTCATTCATTCATTGTCTCCGCTTTATCCTCACAAGTCCATCTCATGGACAACACATAGAGACAAAACAAGTCAAGTTAGAGTAGGGCTCTCAAACTTGTGGCCCTCAATTTCATGTGGCCCACCACCCAGCATCAAGTTTAAAGGTCTGTGTTTGATATTTATAGAATAATTTAGCATTACAAAAAACATCTACAGGTTTATTTTTGTCTCACACAGTTGGACTTCTTTTTTTACTTGAGCCCTCCTGACCAGACTAGATGCTCAGTGGCCCCCATTGTCATTTGAGTTTGAGGCCCCTGATTTAGAGTGTTCAATTAACCTGTGCATGTGTTTGGAAAGGCTGCAAACCTAGGTCTTTTTGCTGTCAGGCAACAGTGTTACCCACTAGGCCGCTGTGTGGCACTAAACCTGCTTCATATCCGAGTAAATGAACAATCTTACAGGATCATTTGTGCTAGTCTAGTCTGAATCCTCCCTCACTGATAAAAACAAAACAAAACAATAGCAACAACCCACAAATCCAGAGTTGGTGTGTCTGTGTGATAGAAACTTACTGTGACAGGCCAGAGCGATGAACAGCAGCAGGGCGAGAGCGGTCTTCATGGCGGCTGTGACGGGTCACTGTGTCTTCAATTGTCCTGAGTAAAAAAAATTGAGCGGGGACATCTGATGCAGGGGGACGTGGGGGTGGAGGTGGAGGATGAGACATGGGAAGGTGTCTGAGGGCATTAAGGTCTTATCTCTGTAATCTCCATCTATGTTGCACAGCCAGCAGCCTGCAGTAATAGACTTAACCGAGGGAGAACCACACACAGAGAGAGTCTTGTGATTAACTGAATTTCTAGGTCATTTGTTTGAGGACTGGTTCCATGACTCTGTTTTTATGACTGTTCTGTGTGTGTGCATCATTAGTAGTACTTAGGGCTGACTCTAACCATTTTTTGGTGCCCAGGGTAAGACTTGGATTTAGTGCCCAGAGAGAGGTTGGCTGGGGTCTGAAAACTTAAATGACCTGGGGGTCACTACGCGTACGCGTGGCCCCGTGTTGAGTGGGAGTGGGCAATAGGAGCTTTAAATAACATTGCAATGACAATATTTGTGACATTATTTCTTAGACTTTCAAAATAAACGTGTTTGTTTTGATATGGAACAGTGTATACAGTTCATAAAAGGAAAATTTGATGCAAAAAATATTCAAAATTGATATTAAATGGTGGACTGCATGAAATAGACTGAAGGGCCGCAAGTTTGAGACCTGTGCTTTATGGTATGGTAAAATATGTACAACAGCAACCATTAGTGTTTAAAATGGTTACTAAGATACCAATTGAAATCAATGCAGGGACATGGTTGCCTGGAGACACTGTATTTATGCACAGACACATACACAACTGTTTTATTGTCAATTGCATTGAACTTATTGTATCCACAGTGGCATGTGTCTATATTTGAACTCCTTATTTATAAAGAGTTTTTAGGTATGGTAACGTGACAGTAGACGTGTGTAAGAGAGATGCAACTATCTGTTTGCCATCCTCTCTTCTTTTCGTATGTTTGTTGTCTGATTTTACCTGATGTGGCTCTTCTGCCCACAAACTTCAGACAGGACAGTCCAGTCAGCAGAATCTAAAAGGTGCTGCCTTCAGGGACTCACATACTTCAGGAAATGGAGCATTCGATGGGCTACAGCCTGTCGTAGATGTTGTGATGCATAAAACAGTAATTATTGTATAACCAAACCAAAAACATACATGCAACAATTTGGTTAACACACATTGACTGCGATATGGCAACTGAAGCACAAATTATATATAATTGTTGACCAGTTATGTTTCAGTTATGAATGTTTCCGTTGGCTGGTTAATCAACTGTGTATAAAGACAAACATGGCCACCTGTGCAAAAAAGAAAAAAAACAAGTAGAACTTACTGTACAACAAATTAATCTTTATGTTTGTTCAAGCAAATGTACAAACACTCACCGCTAGTCCTGAATAAACATAATTTCATAGAACAATGGTGAGATGTGACGTTAGAGTGGCACAAATACAAAACATGTGGCACACTAGTGGGTTTCTCCTTTAATAATGACTGACTCCGACATAACCGGTGATGAAACGTAAAATCTAAAGAGATTTTTAATCTGTTTCACTTGTTTAATCCAATGCAGCTCCATATAAGTCAAAGCTTTGTGAATTATATACTGTATTATAATGAGGTAAATGATAGTTTAGGGTTAAGCCTTCAAGAAAAAGCAAACATTTCTTTTCTTCTTTTTTTTTTAAAAAAAAGGAAGGTTTTTGTTTCGACAGTACCAATACTTGTGAAATATTATTAATACCCAGTTACATCACAACATCAAGGTCATTCCTTAAACTCTGTGCTGAACTTCTATAAAACTACAGTGGGGATTTAAAAAAAACAACCTTCAAATAACCATGAAATAAACTGTTTTGGATTAGCCACCAGTTGCATTTAGTGAACCACTGGTGGCTAATCTGTTCAAAACTTCTTCACAAATAAGCAACAGGAAAAAAAAAGTCAAACTCTTAGTTTCCTAATCTGAAGTACATTTTGAATATAGTGGAAACACGATAAAATAGTTTTTAACAGTTTTTAAAAAAATATCTGACCTATTGCAGCACATGCTAATAAACGTTATATCTTTCACAAAAATACAGTGTCACTAGGTTGGAGCTGGTTCCAGTTGTTCAGGATAACATAGGCCTGTTCAAACGTCAGGATAAAGTTTCCTCTGTATTGACTTTGTCATTCAAGACGACCCCACAATGTTACACAGAGGCAGAGGAGAAGTCTACGATTGTCATATTTCTCTGTTAATGCAGCTACTTTAAGTGTATGAATCAGCTAAAGCCAATGTAGTTATGTTCTTTGACATCACTCAAATGGGATGGATTTAAAATATTTTAGGGATGTAGGTCATAGTTTATTGACACTGTGGGAATCTGAGCGGCCCTCTAGTTTAGTTGTGGTCCAGATTCTCTCTGAGTTTCAGAGTCACTCTTGACCAAACCAAGGTCCCAGAGGACTCATGTACTTCTCAAACAACCGTAACTCCATTCCTTCAGCTTGACTTTAACGCTGACCTCAGTCTGCTGTACACAACAAGCCTGAGCTTCTCTCTTTCACAATGAACTCCTTGTTTACATCCTGGAAAACAATATATGTTATGGGTTGTAGCATAAACTCAAGCTGAAAGTCAGAAACAACCGCGGCCTGCGTTAGGTCTGATGTCATCCTGCTGGAGCATTTGCTAGGAATTTAGCCGTTAAGCTGCAGGGTATTTAAAGTTGAGTCACGAGCAGGTTGTTGTTTGCTGCTCGAAAACGCGAGGGGTCCAGATGACCTCATCAAGGGCAATAAAAGCAAACAGAGTGACCAAAAGAAAGTCCAAACAATATGTAGCATTACGGAACCTTTCTGATTCTAGTCTCAAGTAGTGCAACAATAGTACAGACAAAGTTACTGCAGAGATTTGTACACAAGCGGTCTATGTGACGCAGAACTGGCACAGGGTTTAAGAGCAGTTTCTTGGCTGGGCACATGCACACGGTGTCAGTGTAGGCAGGATCAGAGCGACGGTTCAGATTCACAGGAAGAGTCTCTCAGTCTATTTTTCCCATTCGGGCAATCAGCTCGTTACAGATCTTTGTCAGTTCCTCCATTTCCTGGTTCTATCAAAGCACAGACAGAGTGAATTAGCACATTTCATTCTATCGAGGCACAAAAAAAAAAGAATATTAGAAATATTTTCACACTGGATGTGCGTCGCTGCAGTGTTGTGTTCAACCCGGCTGCGTGTCTGCTGCGTTTCACTGTCTCTCTCCATCTTGCTCGTCTCCCCTCTCCCCAAATATGATTTTGACTTCTCTTTCTGATTTATCTCTGACATAAAACATCCCGTGACTTTTGTTAAGTGCGTGTGTTTGTGGGAGGGGGGAGGGATCTACACAGATTCAGTCTAGACACTAAAACTACCGTGACAGGTGTCAGTTTTATGTGATCATGTGCGTCTCACGCGGGTCTCTCTAATCTAGTGGTTCTCAAAGTTTTTATACCAAGTAACACCACCAGCGACACACACGCAATGCATCCGCTGTGAATCAGGCCTTAGGTCAAAGAGAAGTTAAAATGTCACTGACCTTCTGCTGCAGAGCTTGTTCAAGAGAGTCGTTCTTGATCTGCTCCTTCCTCAGGCTGGCATTCAGTGCCATGTTCTCCGAGCTCGACTTTGACCGTACCTGAGCGAGCTCCTCGATGGCCCTGAGTGAGACAAGAGGGAAATCAATAAGATTTTATATAACAGCATGTCAGACCTGGGGAAAGTATTTGGTTTGTTATGAGGAGACCCATTTAAAATCTCGACATACTTGTCGAGTTTCTCCTCAGCGTGGATTTTAAGTGTCTGGTATCTGTGCTCCTCCTGTTTGACTCTGGCCAGATATTCCTGAGCAGACCTTTTCAGTATCTCTTCATTCTGATTGAGGAAACAAAGATTGACCGCAGTGTTATTTATCAATCACAAAAACACCAGAGAAGGCAGATGAATCGTTTTTACATTAGATCCTGCCACTTGCCAACGGTTATTTTCATAATCGATTCATCTGTAGATTATTTTCTCAATTAATCAAGTATTTAGTCTGTAAAATGTCAGAAAATGACAGTGTGTTTACCAAACCTGGAAATGGTGATGTTCTCAAATGTCACAAACCAAAATAATTCAGTTTTAATGATTTCTTTGTTATACGGAGCAAAGAAACCAGATAATAATCACATTTAAGAAGCTGAAATATAAGAATCAATTGAAAAAAACACTCCAATTAATCAATTATTAAGCCCTACTAAACTCACTCTTTTAAAACCCTCCAGGGTGCTCTTCATATTTTCATAACGCCGAAACATGTCCGACAGAGAGCGCTCCACCGAGTTCAGGTCTGCCAGGGCGGCTTCCTTCTCCATCATCACATCATGCAAAGCCTTCTGGGTGTTTGCACTGCAGCGCTGCTCATCCTCTGGGAGCAGTGAAGAGGAGGCAAATCATCGTGATGTGTTCAACAACTTGTTTTACAAACATAAATAGAGCTGTCATTTTGTGACACCCCTGAGAACGAAATGATGCGAATCATTCGTGGAACTGAAACGTGCGATAACATCAAAAAAGTAATGACTACACATTTTGAGATATTCCTACTCACCGATCATGTGAGCGATTGTCTTCTCATACTCTGCTACAACCTTACTGTAACAAGACAAAACACATGGTGGTTCTTACTCAAATTGAGAAACAGATGAGTGCTTTTTAATGACAACACAATCCCTGGAGACGTTAATATTACATTACATTACATTACATGTCATTTAGCAGACGCTTTTATCCAAAGCGACTTACAATGGAATCAAGTACAATTAGCCAGGGGTGGAATCGAACTTGCGACCATGATGTCTTTGATATTGAAATGCATTAGTGGAAAATTGGTGCTGTTTAAAACAAAACTGTGACATGTTTTGTTTTTAAATCCTCAATTATGCCCGCATCTCACATGACCCTCAAAGACAGTGTTGGTCCCTCCATAATAACTGACATGTTTTCTAACCTCATCTCATTCACTTCATGTTTGCAATCTTCATATTTCTTCTTCCAGTCATTGGCTTCCACCTCTTTAGTGATGATCTGAAAGTATAGTTGTGAGAACACATGATACCATAATGAATACCTGCACTACACACACTTTTTTTTTTCCTTTCAATTCTCTATTTTTCTTATGTTGCTGATATTCTGGTTTATCTCATGGATTTAATAGGAGAGGCAAACATAAGCATCGGGCTTCAGCCTCTTCATTTTTGTTGGTTAGTGATGCAATGGTGATCTCACAGACAACTGTTTCCACTTGTGTCCTGATCACTTCATATCACGTACAGAATCCAATACTTACTCACCTTAATATCTTGTTTATTTTACATAATTCTATCGCAGTGTGTAAGCAAACATTTATCAGACAGTTGAAGATGTTGGTTTATAGCAGGTTGTTAGACACATGTCTGATAATCTTTCTGTCAGTTGCCTAATCAAACAATATGTTATGCTTTGTTATGATAAATTCATTTCATATGATAAAAAAATGTGTACCTCCTCCCTGATGAGGGTGAGAACAGCTTGCTTCTCTGTCTCACTAATGCAGATGGAGTCCAGGACCTGACTTCCTGTTTTCTGCATCTCACTTCCCCTTGCTGTGTTCTTCAGTTGGCACGTGTCCTCATACGTCTGAGGACAGAAAGAAATCAGTCTCCTTCATTTCTTTTTTTTCTTATCCAGTAATATGCTGAAACAGTAAGCACACACAAACCTTTTAAAGGTCTGTATGGTATGTATGACAATACATATCATGTATCATTACCATGTACCATTATAACCTTACCTTGTTGTCCAAATAACACCATTGCGAAATGAATTAGTATGAAGTGAATTGTGAATTGAATACTGAACGCACTGTATTTCTGTCTGTCTCTATGTGACTGCTCTGCTTTGGTCCTCTCTCTTACCGTGTCTATATTATCCTCTTAAAGATCTCTTCCTCTTATTTTTCCACATCACCCCTATTTTTCTTTTTTTTTCGTTCCTCTCCTCCTCCCTCTGTCTTTTTCCCCTCTCATTTTGTCCTTCCCTGGATTATGACACATATGTTCTAATCTCATGAGTGATAATCTAAATCCATATGTCACCTGAGTGGTGGACATGGTGGCAGATGCTCAACAGCTCCTGTTGTCCCACAGCACACAGTGCTGCAGTCATCATACATTCACGTTAAGACGAACAGAGCAGCTTCATATTTACTGAATTAATATTCAGTCTATTGCAATCATTACAATTTTAGTTTCAGTTCCAAGAGACACAACCACATAATTCCTTATGAAGAGCAACAATGTCAACTATTCATTTCATGTATAGAGATGAAGCAGATTGAGTCACTGTTGCCATCACAGTATCAATGTAACACTGGAATAAGTCTGGACTTGTCTGACAGCAAGTTAAACAAGTCCCTTAGCTCCACCTAGTGGTATAAGGCGGAAAAATCACAACTGGGGATATTGTTGTGTTAATGTAACACACACTATATGGACAAAAGTATCTGGCCACACCTGTTAAGTATTGAATTCAGGATTATCTCCAGTAAAGGACAATCTTAACACCAGCATACCAAGACATTCCGGACAATGCTATGCTTCCAACTTTGTGGCAACAAATAGTAAAGGAAGACCCTTTATTATTCCAACATGACTGTGTTCCAGTGCACAAAGAAAGAACACAACCCCATCAATCACCTTTGGAATGAACTGGAACAAAGATTGTGAGCTAGGCCTTCCTGTCCAACATCAGTGTCTGACCTCATAAATGTTCTACAGCATGAATGGACACAAATTCACATGAAACACTTCAAAGTTTTGAGGGAAATCTAAGAAGGGAACCAACTCCAGATTATGTCCTGTATATGCATTGTAGTCCCTATTGGTATAATGGTCAGGCATCTGAATACTTTTGTCCATTGTATGCTACAATGGGGATGATAAAATAGGCTGCATACAGGAGCTTAATAAAAGAAGTGATAAATCCTCACCACAGAGCAGCAGTCAGAGTCCTCAGGTTTGCATGTCACATGACAGTCTAAAAAAAGGAAACACAACACGAAACAACACACTCATGTCAAAAAGAATTTGTGGTTTATAATGCAATAGAGTGGTCCATCAACAAATCATTTGAATGACAGTAAAATGTTCAAACATAACCTCACACAAATGTTCTTCTGACTTGAAGAGTCTAATTTAAAGGTCTCCTGTGTGCGAATTCGTGACATCCACTGTTGAGATTTTCTCAAGCCCGTCAGGGAACTACAGTGGCCTTTACATACCAGAGAGGATATAAACATTCTTTCACAACTCTATCCACCCTTCTACTCTCCCACACTCTCTGTCATTTCCCTTGCTTCGTCTTTCTTTGTTTGTGTAGTAACATACTTATGGGCTAGTTCTGTTATTATTCTGCCTCTGTTCAGTCTTTGTGAACAGAGACAATGTAACATTATTTGTATGCTGTGTCCTTCATTTGAAAACGAGCTCTTTCAAGAAATACTATCAGAACTGACTGAGGGAGCGTTTGTGTGTATATAGCAGCAAAGCAGGGGCGGGCAGGGACAAGAAACATTTATCCCATCAAACTGCAGATTATTTTAATAATCTATTACTTTATTCTCTAAACCCACTCTGCCTTAAGTGTATGCAAGTGTTTCTTTATTTAGTTTTTATTATTATCATTTATAATTATTATTACAACTATGATTAATATTATTAATAATAATGTGTTTTCAGTCAAGCTCCAACGTGTTTGCAGTCATCTCGCTTTACTAGCACAATGTTGCTGTTGCCTCATTCTCTGTTTCTGTCCACAGCACTGAAATGTCACTAGATGACACGAGATCTAAACTCTGCTGAAACACAGAGACTCGTGTGGAGCAAATTGGCTTAATCAGTATTGTGTGAACTCATCTGACCAAGGTTTAAATGTAATGGACATTTGATTGTATTTAAAAGTTATGTTGTGCTTAATGCAGCAACACAGCCACACACGGTATCTTTAAAGTGACTGATTAATGTTTGTCTGTAACAGTGAGGCACAGAGATGACCTTCTCGCTGTCTGGTATCGATCGAGCGCAGCTGATTGTTTGCCCTGAGGGAAGCTGAAGCCTGCTGTTTAAACATTAACATCCCATAATATGATCTCTGTCCATGAGAGGCCGTGACAGAGCTGAGTCACAACGGAGCTATTCATTACCACATCACACTGTGACTGGGTGGGACTCGCCGATATAGACATTCTGAACACAACAACGACATCAATATTCTCTGATGCTCTTACCAGTCACGCTGCTCGCCAGCTTCTCCTCATCTGTGGCGTGGCCTCCACAGTCGTCGTCCTTTAACGACAGCAGTAAAAGCGTATTTTTATTCGAGGGGTAATCCTAACACAGCACAAACAAGCAGCAGATATTATTGGTGCTTACCTGTCCACTGAATTCAGTTTGCATCGGCAGGCTCTGCTTCACTTTGCAGGAGTTCCTGAGCATGAAGGTCAATCACAAAATAAATGCACACGAACACAGATCAAATCTGTAGATGTGTTTACGTGTGAGCAGGTGTGATGACGACAAGAAAAAGCAGGAGAGAAAGAAAGCCACACAGCTGGACTGCAGTGCTTTGCTCTGTGTGTGAGCTGAGTTTACATGCTCTACTACTTAGAGTGCTTAAATACGCAGAAGAAAAAGCTGATTAATGATGAAGGCATTTGCCAAATGCAAATAAGAGCAACAACAAGGAATAAAAGGATTTTTTTTCTAAAACTCTTCCACTTTCCTACACCTTCACTTTGGGAAATGTAGGTGAAATGGAAGATGCAGCAAGATGTGGAGGGAGTCTAAACTTGGACTGCTCTATTAAGAACAGCAAATTACAGGAACACACACATCTGCACACACAGTTAAGACAGTACTTACAACAGAACACAGAGGAAATGGACTTGCTCAGCAGTCCTGACGCCACACAGAGAGAAGGGAAACAGAATGACAGGTTTTGGGAGGAAAAGGAAGGAAGGACACAGGAGATGGTGGGATATGAGTTAGGTGTAACCTATTATTATAGTGTCATTATAGTGGGCCTTGACGGCACTGCAGGTGGGCCGTGAAATGTATATGTTTTTAGTTTTCAGTTTTAAATTGCTGAAAAATATGTACGATAGATTTTGTGTTTAAATTCTGTGTTATTTTCCTGATTTTCCTTAGATTCCATCATCATTTGGATGAGGTTTGGGGGAAGCACACTGCCACAGTATTTTGAATGTGTGAACACATTTTGTCCTCAGGACACATTTAAGAGATCCTCTACAGCTGACATTCTCTGACCCACAATCAGCTGCCTTTATATTGATTTATTAGTGTTAGAGGTTAATACCAGGTCTGAATGTGGTTGTAGTTTAGGACAAACACTTAAAGTACTTCTGTTAACAAAAGGTAACCACTTCTGATAAAAACTGACATTCATCAGAAGACTACATGAAGGCCAAATGTGAAATAAAAGAATACATTGCACATAGGCCTACAATATGAAATCCATTACTCATGCTGTTAAAAGTGTGGGTATAATACAAAGACAAGGATTTCAATTATACTGGTGTGCTTTTGTAACTGTGCAGTGAAGATAATGGAACTGTGAATAGTGAGACTTGACCCATAACAGAAACTATCCACAGGAGGGCGTCTTTGACACTTTCCCTTCCACAGAACAATTGATCAACAAACACAAAGCAGTTCAAAATAAACTACTTCATTGAGCAGTGAGAAATGGAAAAACTGCTCTACATCATCTGTGGAAATTGTGAACAAATCCTCGCTAAAAAAAAAAATAATAAAAAAAAATAGAGCTTGAATAAAGGTGAACTAAGGTGAACTGAATCAAAAAAAAAAGTGACAACAATAAAAACTTGTGAGGTAAGTGAATGAAGAGAACAACAGAACAGACTGCAGGCACCACTTTTGGCTTTCAGGTTCACTGTGAACAAAAGGAACCATTCTCTACTTTTCCCGAGAGCCATAAAAGAAAGCAACGTCTTTTTCACTTGCTAAAGCTGTGAGTCACATTAGTGCAGTAAATGTAGCCACTTACTGGAAAAATGGATGACCGTGAGTGATGACTGGAGATAAGAATGGTCTTGGTGTTTGTTTGCCGTTAATGTTATACTTACGTGATTATGGTCTTGTTTGCCTCACCGGTCAGTTTTTCATTTGACAGCATACAAACATTTGTGTTGCCATTGAGCAAATCAGAGTCCACACAAATGTCATGACTGAGGCTTGAGTTTGTGTCGGGACTGGAGTCAGATGTCACCGGAGCCTTGTCATCCACCTCCGTTGGATCTGGTTTGTTCAGTGAGGAGACGACAGGCAGCGAAGGTGGGCGGGCGGCTTGAGGCTGGGAACGAGGTGTGGACAGAGAAGAGCCCTCCACTGCACTTGGCTTCGTGCTTAGATTTAAATTAAGGTTCTGATCTAAACTGAAACTGCTTTTGTTTGGTGAATCTCTGGTGAGGTTGTTCAGGGAATGAACTGGAGCGATGTCTGTGTTGGAGTTCTTGTCCGGAGAGTGGTTTGAAACACCAGGAAGAGCTGTGAAAAGAGAAGAAAACAGGTTCACTTATCATAACAAACTACAGTAGATCGCTAATGTTCTCTTTCCTCATAAACATCATCTGCAAACCCTCTGGTAATTGTTGATTTCTGGCTTTAAACATAATCATTAATATAACTTTAAATTTAAATCCACTAGATCCATGAGCTTCAGCACATGACATGTTCTCTCTCATCAGCCTTGTTTATGATTCTTATTACTGTCTTTTTTAGGCTTAATGTTAGTTATGTACGTGTTACCCCAAACCTCAGTGCTAAAGCTCAAATATGGAAAAACGAGAAAAGTAAAGAACCCGTAATGCAGCAAAATCTAGAAAATACTTTGATTTCTTCATAACGGCAATATTCTTACATACTTTCCTCTTAACATGTTCTATATGATGTTTCCATGAAAGTTTATGATCAATTATGATACCCAAACATTTCAACATGAATTACATCAATAACCAATTCTGTTGCCATAAACCAAAACCATAATCCCATGGCTACCTAATGATTTTATCATTTAGGTAAGTAATGTCAGAGTGACAGCCTTCCTTCTCCTGGAAGAACATTTAAAATAGCTGCCGACTTCCTTTCACAATGCTTCACATCCTGTGTCCACATACGTCGGTTAAACAGCTAACGATCACAGCCACAGAACAGTCTCACGTCTGCTGAAACACAGGATGCTGTGTTACTGAAAATGCACCCACTCACATAGCTGCACACAATGATTAAAAAGCAAGGACCGATGCTGTGTTTTTCTTCACAGTGTGCAGTCACTGGGCAGGTGACAGAATCCCACATTGTTTGCTGTGGCCGAAGGGAAACGTGTGACTTATTACATCATATACAGTCAATTAATTGATACAAGTTTAGCTGCAATTCTCCTCAAAATCTAGGTACTTAAAAAAAAACAAACGCCACATCCACACCCTTCAGAGACAAGGAACAGATGTAGAGGAACCCCACCCAGTCATGGAGAGTGCACACCATGTGGCCTAGCAACAAAAACAACATCAGACTTTATTACAGTTTCACAGCTCAACCAAAAAGAGGAAAGGCAGACAGAGGGGGAAGTGTTTAAGGCAGCCAGTTAGAGAGCAAAATTTACTATATAGGTAGGCACGACGTCGTCTCTGGTTCAACAGGACATATATTAGATTGTGGTATTCGGTTGTTCACATGAACGCACAGCAATTCCCCCCTGAGCACTTTGTGTCTAATTATAGGGAACCAGGCTATCGGTTTCTCCACAGTCAATCTTTTATTTATGAACCTAACCCACATTTTGTTACGACCATGGGACTGTTTTACCATGAAAAGGAGACTGTTATTGTCTGAAAAGGAGATTCAACACCCGACACATTAATCTCTCTGTTATAATCTGGCACAGGATACAATATTCTGTGGTTTAACGTTTGGACTAGCTGAGACATCTACGGAGTTCAGACAGATTTTATCCTTACACACCGAGTACATGTAAACTCAGTGACTTAGACGGAGGCCCAGTCAAAATGTGAGCGGGTATTGTTGAAAGCGTAGTCATGGGCCTTTTATACACACAAACTGTGGGTGAGGATTCTGAAAATGGACACAAAACTCGTGCCAGGGTGAGGATTTTTGTCTGTTCACAAATCAGTTTGACATCAGTCAGTGTACGTAAGGAGCTATTCTCGACCGGGATCTAACAGCCCTCACGATTGGCTGGCTCGAGTCGTGCAGGAAGTTATGACCACAGATGGAGCTCACTCCTCAAAAGAGAAGAGGAAGACAGAGTGTGTGCAAAGAGGCTGGTACTTGTTTAATGTAGAGAAGATCTAAAGTGCACAGAATAAACATGAGAGAAGACCATGGCTCCGTGTTCGACAACAGGAAGAAGACCTGGCCAGTTAAATATTAAGACATTTACCATAATGTGTAGTGTTTTTATTTTATAAAGTTGGTGTTGAAAAACTATTGTCAACCAATACCCACGTATGTTTACATGGGCTAGATGTGTAGTAGTGTTCGTTTTTTGTCAATATTGTGTATTGTTATTTAATCTTTTCATTTCCAGATCCTACAGAAAGGCTAAAATACACGGTGTACAAACAAGTTTTACTCATACCGTTAAGAACAAAAAATGTCCCTGCAATGTCTCTGTAATAATTAAACAGAAATATTTTACTTAGCATGTAGTATACTGAAAATAAATCATAGTTTATGGCATTAATTAAACCTGGCATTTAAAGGGTTAACATATTTAAAAATGTATTAGTATTTGATATCAATAATTAGGGCAGATGTAGGTGACAGAAAATCAGGTCAATGGAAGTAGAATATAATAATGTATAATATTTTCATAGCTTGCTATTTAAAAAATGCGGGGTGAGTGTGAATAATATTAGACCCCGCCCTACTCACAAACACCTACACCACTTATTTCTTCCTTTTTTGTTTTGTGACTTTTTATCTCATTGGCCAATAAGGCTTCACAGTTATCGTTATATAGCCATCTGTTGACTCGGAGAAAATCCTCAGTTTTCAACCTAGGCTTTAGATGCATGAAGGAGCTAAGATTGCAAACATTGGTGATACAGTGACATTTGGTTTTAGCACAGAAGATGAACTCCAGATTACCATTACCGATTACTATAGCAACATCGGGTACTTCTGAGTGTGTGGATGAAAGAAGGACAGCTGAAGGGGCTGAGAGGGGGGGGGGACTCGGGCCTCTTTGGCAGTTTCAAACCGGCACTGCAGAATTTAAAATCTCCCCATTTGTAACACTGGATGTTTTTGTTTGAGACAAAAGCATCATTACTTAAAAAAAAAACCTTTAGAAAAACGTATTGTTAATGAGAAATAATGCAATAACCAAATAAAATGTAAAATTAAAAAGTTAATATTTATATTATTTATTTTTACATATTTTTATATATAAGAGATACTGGTTGTAGTAATGATATGACTGTTTTCTTTTGGTGTGTCACTGTGCCTTATGATGTCTAATTTTCCATGTTTACTAGTACAACATCTACATTATCATATGATATGTTTGTTTGTGCATCTTTAACTATGTTTTAATTAATCATTTCCTGTAATAGGGTCACAAGAGAACTTTCAAGCCCCTAGAGTGTTTTTCTGAGGAAATTCTCCACTTGTCTGTATATGACAGTCCTGTGAAAGCTGTGCTGCAACTCTAGCACTGTTGACTAGGATTGATTCCAGACAAATAGTAAGAAATTAAATGTGTTGGACATGGTTCACCCCCAGTCCTGATCTAGATCTGGACAGATTTATGAGGAACAGGTGATATTAATGTTTAGGTATCAGTTTTGGGTTTTGGAGTGAATCTTATAATGATAATCATTGATTTACAATATAATAATTATCAAATTGAATTAGGATGTGATGACTTTTATGAGGGCTGCGACAGGTAATAGTTTTTTCCCGGTCCGTTTATCATGTTCTGTATGGTGGCTGTGATTAAAGGTGCACTACACCAATCTGTGATGCTTTTATGGTCAGAGATGAAACAGGCTCAAACGATATCCTTGTAGATTACGCCATGGTTGGTGCATTTCAGGAGGTGCCAATTAAGTAATGACACTTAACACCCTCCCAGGCCTACCTGAGAATATCTAGTGTCACTGTTCAAATGAGACACAGTTTGACCAGTGTAAGCCGTTTGGACTTATCTCACACCTGTGTGGTTGGAGTTGTCAAGTTGACTCAGTAGGTTCACAACACATGGGGACTCCGCCTCTGGAGTCTCAAAGTTCCCCTCCGTGTCCGAACTGTGAGAGAGGAGAGACAGATTATTTTACACCGCTATCTAACAAATAGCAAGCATAAAGCAGAGGTAGAGAGAGCAAGCAAGAAACCAGAGCTACTACCGAGACATAGGGATATTATCTGGAAGTGAAGATGAAAGCAAAAACAAGTTAAGAAATGTTTTTATGCAGAATGTTATCATGCCTGTTATTAACATAAATCATATTGCCTGGTTTGCAGCAAAAACAATGCTTCTGAACCTGCAATTTAATGAAAGGCACCAAATATATAAATCAGTCAGAAGTATACATACTATAAATGAGGTGCAACAACAATGAGTGTCCTGTTGAATGTTACTCTGTCAAACTCTCTAACAAAGGATCACAACCCTGTGTTTTCTTAACGTGACACAAAAATAATGGATTCCACAGTTCAAAGCAGCTTCAACATAAACAAGCTGCTTTTATTTTAAAGGATGTCAGAGGAAGGGAGAGGAAAGGAAGTGAAGCCGTACAAGGCCACCTGCATCCTTTGCCATTCAATAAGGACACACTGTGTCCCAAACACTCATTTCAGCTTACACACACACACAGTCTTTTGGTCTTTGGTGTCAGCTGCCTAGACACCCAGGCCAAATTTATTTCCAAACAGTGGAGAGACAAAAAGGAGGGGAAAGACAGAGAGAGAGAGAGAGAGAGTTTGTGTGTCTGTGTGTGTGAGAGAGAGAGTGAGAGAGAGTGAGTGAGTGTGAGAACGCCTTCCCAGCCTCTTGAACACACATCAAAACATCTACACTCTAATGAAAAACAGCACAAGAAGGAACAAAACTCCCTGTGCCAACATCCAACCAAACTCCATCTCTCTGATACCAGCTCACACAAAACTGTGGAAGTCTGTAGAACGCCGCCATCCAGAGCTAATCCTAATATACATAACCCACCCACCCCCACGCCTCCACACTCACACACACACTGAATCACATCCCAGTGATGGCCCCAATGACTGCAATCTTGGATGGTTACTTAGAAACTAGGAACGGACAAAAAAAAATTAAATGCTTAGGAAACTGTGGCTTTTTCCCCCTTCCCCCAGTGTTCAGCAACAGATGCACAACTGCCAAACTCTCTCTCTTTCTCTCTCACACACACACACAAATAGGGATGAGTCAATATACTCAGTCAGTATCGGTCTGATAAAATGAATCAGTTCATCAGATACTGAAAAAAATAAATATTCAAATTCAACACAATCCACAAACCCTGAATATGGCATTAGTGCTTCACTTAACAAAGGTTCCCCACCACCATTATGTAACAAGGATGCAAGTGAGAGCTGCAAATGTCTGCAGTTTGGAGCATTATGTTTTGGAGAAGGCAAAATGACTATCTCGGATTGATATTGGTTCTGGTGGGAATTAAAGGCTTTGATAGTGGTGTGGTGTCAGACACTAAAAGTACTATGAAGCCTTCACTAAAAAATAAATAACAAACACTACACAGTTGGACCATCCTCGTCAGGTCTCTCATTAAACGGTTCACACAAAGCAGAGAGGATGTGATCCACAGTAGAGGAAAGAACCTGAGATGACACCATTGTGTGTGTCTGTATATAAACAGTATCTCTGCCACCTGTCAGTATGACTCAGGGAAATCTGCAGTCATCAAACAATCATACACAGACACACACACACTATCTAACAAACACTATCAAACTAAATTGCTCTCTCTCTGATTGTCTTCTACACATCTGCCTCTAAACCAGCACACCTTTAAGACGTACACACACACAGAAACATAAACAGCCAAGCCCTCTTACTTGTCCTCTCCATCATCCTTGCCAGCCTCTCCTGGACTCCCTGACACTGCTGACCATGTCCATTTGGCCCACTGGACTGGAGACAACCAGGACATCCCTGCAATGTGTTAACTCCTAAACCTGAGCCCACGTCAGATGTTCAACACAGTTCTTCCTCCTCTGGATAAGTTATGAGTAATCAATCAAAATGCCAAGTCGGTGACAGAGTCGGTCTCACGACAGCAAGAAGAGGTGGCTGTCGACAAAGGGGCTGTCGATCGGTTTGTCTCTCTTTCAATACGACTGTATCACTTCCTGCTCTTGCTCAGTCGCTCAGTTTTCCCATGCTGCTCTTCTGTGTTGTTGGTGCTCGTGAGAATGAAACGTGTCTCGCTGCTGCTGCTGTTTCTGTGGCCGCTCTGCTCTCAGCAGCACTGACTCACAGTGCAGATTACTGAAGCATCAGTAGTCACTCCTCTCTCCCTCTCCCTCTCTCTCTCTCTGTGTCTGGGTGGACGATCAGCTGGTTAGCAGACAGCCACGCTGCTTCCACATGTTTGGTCTCTCACATGCTTGTTTTCAGGAGTTTTTTTTCTGTCCTCCTCCCAGATTCTTTGAGGGTTTGTTGGTTGTAAAGAGAGACACGGGACGAGGCTTTGTGTTTGAAGATGCAAAATAAAACGAGTATGGTTTCTCTGAGACACATAAACCACCATGTGTTTGTGGCTACAGTGTGGAATAAAAAGGAAAATAAACATGGAAGCAGACAGAAGTGGTGGGCAGACAGAGGGGATTTAGAGTGGGAAAAACTACAGTATGTCAGGACAGACATCTTACTTGTGACTCCTCACACAGAACAAACTTAAATAGTCCTGTAAAACAAGTAAAACATACAGCATAAAATAAGTTCATCACTCATAACACTGTCATTTCTGAAGTTGTGCTTTTCAACCTCTTCCAAATATTAAAGTAGGTTTTTTTCTTTTTATTAACGAAGACATAAGGAATTTTTCCTTGTAGATGAAGTGACTGAAAGGTCACTGACAAGACCAGGCAGCCCACTGCGAGTTTGAAGCTTCAGTCTCAAGTAATTTGAGTTGTTAATGGTTTGTTTACGTAGGAGCTCCTGGCAGAGACAGTGGATAACTTTC
This sequence comes from Solea senegalensis, assembly GCF_019176455.1. Lineage (NCBI taxonomy): Eukaryota > Metazoa > Chordata > Actinopteri > Pleuronectiformes > Soleidae > Solea > Solea senegalensis. Next base: position 9,959,514 of record NC_058025.1, on the reverse strand, counting down.
AACGCACCAAAAAACACTGCTCTTTCTTTCCTCTGCATGAAAAAGAGGAGATGAGCAATCAAGCTGGAGATATTTTCACCAAGAACCAACAACAATGTGGCCTTTATACAGTATGTACAGTAAAACTGTCACAGGCAGATACAAATCCAAAGTGAGAATTAAACCGTCACGGCCATGATGTGTCAGCAAATCTACAGGGGATCTATTGTTTACAGCAAATATCCAGGTCAGGAAGAGGAAAAAATCAATAAAGCAAATCTAGTTTGAACAATAATAACAGCAAATACTCATCTATTCACGGATTAAAGCCCTTATCAGTGCTGTGTTCACACAAACACACACACACACACACACACAAACTGCTGTTGTTCACAGCTTATGTAACTCCAATCTAGGCTTTCACATTTATACATCTCTCTCACACAGTTTACACAGCTATTCTTCTCAGGACATTACATCCATTAACCTTAACCATAACCAGTAAATGCCCAGTCCTAACCTTAACCTAACAAGTTTCTCCGAAATGAGAAATGAGCCTCATTTGGAGGCTTTGGTCTCTAAAGAGGTAACATATACAAGTATACACACAAACACACAAGGTATCTAGGGCAGATGGGATGTGTTCTTTGAAAAAGAAATGTGGACCATGACTAATCTCATAACAGGAAGTTCACCCCCTGTAAAAAAAGGTGAACAGAGAAAGAAAAAGGAATGAGCAGAGACAGTTCTTTATTTCCCCTCAGTGTTTCTCTGTTTAACACTCACAGACAGAGCCAGATATAAACAAAAACACACACATAATAATGTCACACACTGGTGAACACTGACAGAAACAGTGCTCAATCTGTGATGAGCAAAACAAAGACCAAATTAGAGGCATGAACAAGGAAAAACAGTGAGAAAGACAAGGGAATAATGAGGAGGAGGATATTTAAAAACCAAAGAGGAGAGGGAAGAAGGTGAGTTTTCAGGCAAGCCTGGAATGTTTTCCCTCTTTGTCTCCTTATCTGTGAGCGGAGAGGACAAACCTGTCTGTCCTGCCAGGGACATGATCTGAAGCTGAAGCAGAAAGCACAAACAATTCACTCTGCAAACACCTAAAAGCTTTGAAGTCCCCTCTCCTCCTCCTCCTCCCTCATGATAACACCCTCATTAACACATGTCTTCATTACAGTCACTGTGTGACAGAAGGAAAACAAGCAGAGCTGGACTGAGTTGGAATACAGGAATCTTTGACTGTTATCCCAGAGTCATGAAGTGGAAGGAAAACAGAGAGAGAGAGAGAGAAGAGAATAAACTCTTACATAATACCTTGTAACCACAAATAGCAACAGAGGAAAAACCTACACACACATACATACAGCCTGTGAGCTGGAGCTGCCATTTTACACACACACTGAACCACAGCTATGTGCATTTGTTGTCTGTTAATCAACCAAGAATGTACAACCTTAATCATCAATTATATTATGACTGATGGCAGCATGTGTGGTTATGAGCCAAAAATAAACCTGCGATGATTAACATGTCTGTGCGTGTGTGTGTGAGCCAAAACAGAGGTCATGTAGTACATGTATGGGCACACACACAGGTGTGTACTGTATATATATATATATATAGAGAGAGAGAGAGAGAGAGAGAGAGAGAGGGAATTACAGAAACTTCTCAACTATCCCAGCCTGTTCAACTCTGCTCTCTGTCCCATGCATGATGGCATGAAGTCAACCAGCCTGAAATAATTAGCGCCCCCATCAGGTCAACATTTTCTCGAACACAAATTACTGTCCGGATTCAAATTTGCAATGAATCTGAATGTCACTGATCATGTTTTTTGTCAGAAACAAGTAAGGACAGAAGGTCCAGTAGGTAATAATAATAATTAATTTCATAAGTAAACAATCACCTGATTGTGTGAGTTGTAGATTTTTATTACCCAAAGTAAGCCACATATATGAGGAGCCAGGCCACCATTTTGGGACAGTAGCCAACAATGGACAAACAAAACATCTTTAGAGTTATGATGCCAACTGAGGGCTTCATCTGTTCTTCAACAGACTTGGAAGGGAAGGGTGAGGGGATGGATATTGCGATTGCTTCAATATGCAACTTCACTGATAAATGTCGCTAAATTTTACTTTAAACTGAAAAGTAGGGTTGAAACTAATAAGTATCTTCATAATCTGTAGATTATTTTCTTGATTAATTGATCCGAAAAATGTCAGAGAATTCTGAAAAATGTTGATCAGTGTTTCCCAAACCTGGAAATGATGATGTTCTCAAATGTTCCGTTTTGTCAACAAACCAAAATGATTGCGTTTTAATGACTTCTTGTCAAATGGATAATCGATTAATAATCAATTCATCGAATAATCGTCACAGTCGTACTGAAAAAAAACGTTCCACCTGCACTTTCCAACATTAAAAAAACAGGGTTTATCCCCGTTACAGTGCAAAATAACAGATGTAAGTAAGATGTCTGTCCAGCATTTTCAAACAGCAGGATGTAATTACAGCTTTCATTTTTTTTTATTTTATACTTAGCTCTGGTCTTCTTTCAATTAGAGGTTATGTTCAAAATGAAAACCGTAAACTTTCAGGGCAGCACCACGTATGTTTACCACGTATGTTCCAGACCACATGCATAAAACATAGACTGTATTGGAACAGCATGACAATCTCAGTTGCACACATTATAAAAAAACTCACTCTAGCAGCAATTTACCAGATATAGTGAAAGGAAATATCATTCAGCTTTTCATATAATTTCTTAAAGCAAAAATAACCACTTTATTGTCATGTAATTTTATGGGTAAAGGTTGAAGTGCAAGACTAGTTGTGTTTTCCTTTCTGTAACACGTTTAGTGCAGGAACTGTCTTTGTTGTCAGAAATTAAGTAAGGGACAGAAAACTATAAAATCCATGACCGTGCCTACTTCGCATCAACCAAAGTACCTTTTCTTGCTCAGCAGAAGATTCATGCTGAGTAATAGACACATCAGATACTAGACACCAGGCTGAGTCACTATTGCGCGGTCTCAGCACAATGCGCATTGATAATGAAAGAAAGGCGTAGAAAAAGTATCCCATGTTTTTTTTATGCGAGATATAAATATGAGCTCAAATGTCATCCAGACCAGGCTATAAAGAAAATTCCCCCTGGAGAGGCTCGAGCCGGCTCGTTTGAATAGAATAACACTGCGGGGTCAAATGTGTTTCTTATTCTACGATATGGCTCCATCTTGTGATCATTACTGGCCTCACACGCAGATTCCTCACATGTAACAGAAAATGACACAGGGATGAAAGGACAAACACAACACAAAGACAGAGAGAAAGCGAGTCACTTGAGAAGTAAATTCCACTAATAATGTTATTTTGGTATCTTTAATGTCTTTCTACAATGAACATCAAATTAGCTGCAGCCAGAGCAAAAAGGAAACAGAGATAAACTGAACACACCCTCCCAGAGAACAGCAGAAAAACTTCCCGGACATCGGCTTGATGAAACAAAAAGAGAAAGACTAAAGCTGCGAGAAGGATAGGGGTTTTTCAGAGATGAGTCATGTACACAAACCAAGCTATTATTCTGGACTACAACAGGGACACAGGGGAACACAATTCCCATATGCACTGTACACTATACACAGAGCACAGAGAGGACACACCCCAACTGTTCAACCTCTTTATGTCTCCATTCATTTAGGATTCAGTCCCACAGGATTGAATTTCTATTCAAAATACCATTTAGTTATAATACAGTATTTCTAGTGTACTACAAATACATCTAACTCAATTACAACAATATTGTGTAAGTAAAGAAGTTCAGTCATTTACTTTCATTTAAAATTATTAACAGTTTCACTTAATTTCATGCTTGCCAGCCTTGTTTTCAGTAAAAGCCAATGCAAAATTTTCACAATGTATTTTTCTCTAAAAGGAAACAAGGGCTGCAATGATTAATCAATTATTAATCGATTACTAAATATTTCAATAATTAAAGTTTTTCAGCTTTTTAAATGCGAAAGAAGAAATCGTTAAAGCTGAATATTTTGACATTTTACAGACCAAATAAGTACTCGCTTAATCAAGAAAAAAATCAACAATCAATTATGAAAATAATCATTCTTGCAGCCCTGAAGAAAACTTTTCATAAGCAGACACCGGTGTGAATTCATACCACTGCAACAAATTAGCTCCAAATACAAATCTGATTTTAACCAAATTAGATTTAGCTTTTCAGGAGGAACAATGAGTCCAGTGTTCATCCGAGACTGCTCCACTTAAGCCATAAAACGGATGATTAGGTCAACTAAAATTAGACCAAACATTGAAAGCTGTGATCTCACGGCAACAGTTGTCTTCCCAGTTTTACCACAGGGAAGAGCCCAACCCCCATCTGCCTTTACACAAACACACCTGTATGCAGAAGACTACTGTGAGTATGTTTGCATGGTGTAAGATGACTTCTTTCTTTATAAAATGCCCAAATAACAATGAGTGTGTGTCCAAAATATCTGCTTCAATATATGATCATATTAACAGTCAAGTAATTTAAGTACACTGACTTGTGTTGGTGCTTACATAAAGAGTGTCTTGTGAGATAAAGTGAAACTCATTCACTCACTCACTGTTATGGCGGACACATGAAAACAAAAGGAGAGAGATAGTGTGGCGGTTGAATTTACAGCTATGACTAATCACTCTGTGTCTACTTTCCCTACATTTGGACAAAGAAGAGAGCCACAGCCGTACATTACATAACACATATCAGATATCAAATGAGAGGAGTGTGGTAGCTTCTCAGACAGGACAAATAAATGTTGATTCATTGATGATTAGGTCGACATTATCTCTTCTACAGTAAGCTGATACAATCTCAAAGCCATTGAAACATGAAGGTGCATGCTGCATTTGAATATCCCTCACTTTACCCTTCATTTCCAAGTGTGTTGGGGAAACAATGTTGCCTTCAGTTAACATCAAAACTGTGTCTGTCTGTTTGTCTGTCCGTCGTAAAAACATGGTGGTCCAAAATGGCAGCCTCTGTAGAAGTGACTCGGCTCTTGATATAAATATAAAAGGCTCATTCTGGGGTATTGAAAAACAACTATTATACACTTATTTAAATATGAAGTAAAATGATCTTATCTTTAATTTCCTGCAAAATTAAAAAATATTTTCACCAACATTTTACACACTGGACCTTTAAACTGAGGAGCATGACTTATCAGCTCATGCACATTGCATTAGCCATTCTGCTAATGGGATCTGTGATGACACAACACTCTTGTCCTCCGACTCTTCTTGCTCTCAGTCCAGTAGATTCAAATATTCAAATGTTATTCAAACTATACCATGGCATCTGTGGATGTGTGCAGCACCACCTGATTTGCTTTCAGCCTGTGCCCTTTAACTCCTCATCTCCTATTCGTTTCCTCACCGGGTCACAGAAGTGACGAGTTCAAAAACACGAGCCACTACAACACTATCTTGAGTATCAAAGGGCAAAATTGATCCAAGTGTGCTCTGTCGACCTTCCCCTATGGCACTTACTCACACATCAACATAAACATACACACAATGAACAATGTCATCTTACATGCTGCTCTGTTTCCGAGGAGAGCTGAACGAGCCCTTCCTGTTCTGGCTGAGGGAGCCTCCCATGGCGACAGCGGAGTCTGTATTTGTGTCAGGTTTATCCCAGATGCTCTGCAAGTCCTTTCACTCTCTCACCATTCACCTCTGCTTCTCCTCTACAAACAGGCTGGCTCAACATCAGAGCCTGATAATGCACCCCTCCTCATGACTGATTAGTTATAATTTAACCAGCCAGCTGCTCCTTTCCCTGCCGTTTTCATTTTTTTTTCAGTCTCCACTGATGCTGAGCAACCTAAACACTCAGGAGTCATACTGATCACACATGAACAGCTCTGCTGATAGTCCCGCCTCCTCGCTCTACTTACCCTCCATCATCTCTCTCTCTCTTTAAAATGCACACACACACACATTACAGAGGCAGATTTTATTCCCTTGTTAGCCACTGGACTGTCTTTAGAAGGGGAGGACACAGAGATGGGGAATGTGTGTGTGTGTGTGTTTAAAGACCTGCAAGTCCAAGGAGTTGGAGGCGGTGGATGGCGAGTGTGTGTCATGGGGGCATCTGGCAGTGATGAGAGCATTGTTCATGAGGGAAAGAGACTCTTCTATTGTTACTCAGCTGAATACCAGATTTGAGATCCAGGGGGGAGGAAGGGATGATGGAGGGAGAGTTGGCGGCTGAAAACACAGCCCCACTTCTTGTGTCTTTCCCACCATATGCTGTGATCAGAAAACCACCACGACTGCAGCCCCGCACTGTTTAGCATGACAGTATACACACACACACACACACATAGGTTTGCACAGCTGTCCTTATTAGGATTATTCATTTGAACAGCCCAAACAAAACCCCTATAGCCATAACCTAAAAACTGTTAAAAAAATATCAGCGCTAAGCTTAACCAGTTCCTGAGCCATGAAGATCTACCCCATTAGGACCAGGCTTTGGTCTCCATGAGGACTACTAATCCTTTTGAAAAGGACCTTTAGAGGTGTCAAATAAAAGTAGACACACACACATATACTCCAAACTAAATCCCTTAGACTATATGTGAGTGAGGTAAATTACCTGTCACTGGTGTGACACATATTTTCAATGTTCACGATAATGAAAACTCACCATGATCACGCGATAATATCATGTATTTCCACAATACAGTACATACCTGCTACTACAACTTCAAGTACACACACTCTTATTCAGAGCTTTGAGTTTGGTTGCTTGCATTCAAACCAAACCAACTTTCAAAACCAGGTCAAATAATTCAAACAATTTAATCAGTGTGACAAAGACGCTTTATCCACTAAATGATAATATTCACGTGAAAAGATAAAGAAAGGCTGAATATAACGTATCATCGTAACAGTCGTAACAATCAGTGTAACAGTCCAAAAGAAACCTTATCTCCTGGTTCCAATCTGACCCTGACTCGTCCTGTAAAGCTGTTAGTACAAATTCACTGCAGGGTCGGAGAAGCTTAAAACCTACCCCCATTGAATTGAATCACATAAGGTTAATTTCTCCTTTCTCCTCACGTTTGACTGACTTTATCTACAGTTACTGGGCCAAACTACTGACTTATGAAGTGAATGTGTAACTGACTGTCGTACACTCTAGCTTATAACTTTAATTAGCACCGTTACATGAACGTGTATCACCACAACATAAAAAAACACACACACAACAATAAAACATCGCTTAACAAACACTTTTGACACCACAGCTTTGAAAAAAAACAAGACAAAACGAAGTGTAAGTGTAAAACAGAGACTTGCCTCATGGATGTTGTAGTCACTGGCGGTCCATTAGCTTAATTCGCCCGCTGTATGATGATGCGGCTGTGTTTACCACGTGACTGCGCATGCGCCACTAGTCACTAGCTACTGGACAAAGTTATGTAGTTGTAGTGGAAATACAGCCCCAAAAATATGTTCATTTAACAGTATTCAATGCAGAAAAAGTCCACTGCTTCAATGTATTTATTCTTTTTTTATATACTTTGAGGTACCTTTGATTGATTAAATAATATGTTTTAGATTTAAGGACATAGTGGAATTGTAAAACAATTTTAAGCATTATTTTTATTAGGGATGAGTTGGTACAATATTCAGTATCAGTATTGGTCTATAAAGATTTTTTTAAAAATCACAAATTCTATTATTATAATAATTCTATTATCCAAATACTATCCAAAATATAAATCATATTTTTCATAAATGCTTCCCTAGCAATAAAGCAATAAAAACAAGTATAATTTTTAAAAAGACTGTATAAGAGTGATTGGTAGATATTCAAGGCCCTGATATTACTATTGGACACAAATAAGTCGTATGAGCCATCATTGATTTAAATCAGATTTTAAATTAAAAAAAATTAAATCAAGTAAACATTTCCTTTTAAAAGTTTTGATATATTAATCTGAAAAAACTTGATCATTTAATGATGAAAAAGATTGTTAATCTATCAACCAAATTACCAATTTTGGGTTATTCAATTGTTCACATAAAAAGGGAACACATTTAATGAATTCAACATGATTAAAAACTTCAACTGCCTGTTTATTGTTTTGGGTTTTTTTTCAAATGCAGCACAGGCACACTTCACTGAACTTCAAAAGAATCCAAAAGAATCCAGACGTTTATGTTTTATTATGGCACATGTAACACGTAACCATATCTATGGAGTGCATATTCAGAAAGCAGAACATTTAGAGTGACGTGTATCAAATGACAAAAACAGCCGTTAACGTAAGGAAAGAGGAAGCAGAAACTAGTCAGTCCTGCTTTATTATACTAACATTTACAGAAACAGAAGACAATTGTGAAGTCAAAGAAAATAATTTCAGCAAAGTCGTTAGGTCTTCAGTGTTTCTCTAAAGTAAAAGATAATTAACAACCTCATTTGGTTCTTCGTAAATTGTGCGGATGTTACGTACAGGTCATTCCGAGCTTTGGTAGTGGAGGCTGTAAACACCCCAACAATGCATAATATACAGTCATTTATAAAGTTAAATCAAACCAACAGAACGGTGTCATGAAAGATACTTTGGATATTTTTAAATGTATATATATATATAGTTTTGTTTTTTTTATAAAATAAATATGATAAGCTTTGGAGCAAACAATTTCTAAATGATGTATTTGTTCATACTCTCAAACATATGTAATAAATTTTAATGTGACAGCTCTCATAATTCCTGCTTAAAAAAATAAGAGGGACATGCAATACAGACAGAAATGGTCATTCGAATTATACACCTTTACACAAAGGAACAGATGAGGAGCAGCATGTATGATTTGGCCCTTAGCTTTTTATAAACATTAGTCAGATCCCACTCTGTCTTACCACTCTGTGGTATATTATGGGATAGATAAGAGTATTCACTGCTGTATGTGTGTAAAGCAAAGATAGCCGAGAGGACATGATGATGATGAAGGAGAACGTGGACCCGACCTTTGTATAAAGTTTGCTACAAAATACTGTTATCACACGTGCATGCGCATACATCATGTCATCACCTGCACTTCTGTATTCATTTCTAATAAAACTCTGAGACAAACAAACTGGAATTCATTTTCCAAATGAAAAACAAATGTTTTGGAAGGTAAATATGCACTTCACCCTCATTTACATTCAGTATAGAACTTCACCTGAAATGTAAAATGAGCTGCCGTAAAAACATGTGACAGACAAATGGGTATTTATTAAGGGAGTTTTAAAAGCATCTATGGTGAATTATAATTCTACATTTCTTTGTAGTTTTGGATGCTGTACACACGACAACAAAATATATCAAATTTTTATAAATATGTGTGCGCATGAAATTAAATCCGGTTGGACATGCAGGCTTTTATTCTGCAGCTCCAACCACAACCCATCAGCAATTGTTGAGAAATTAAAGTGCAAAGTAAAGAAAAATCGACCATGATTCGACCTAATAAGGAAAAGATCTACCAGGAACATGACAGTGAAACTATCAGACAGCAGCATCAAGAGGCCACCACAACTGTAAATTCTAAACTTAAACTGTCATGTCTGAAACAAGATCTCAGGCGAGCAGTCTCCACTGTTGGAAGACTCAGGTAAAATCCAGGCGTAAGGCATTCTGGCTTGGTCATCTGGTTCTTAAATTCTCATTTTCAGATTAGAGTCCATTTTAGTTCATAGCTGTTAAATCCTATTACAGTTGTGGTTGTTCAAAGGCCACACCCAGCTTCTCATAGATCTCCTTCAGCAGCAGCAGAGCTGTATCCTCCGATTCCCTGACAAAAAAAGGACAAAAAGTCAGCAAAATTACATATGATATAACAAAGGGAAAACAATCACTAACACAAGAGTAAACTGACTGTAATACACCTCTGTTTTGAATATGAACGATGACTCACCAGTAACACAGATGTGACTGGATGGCAAACAGGTATTCGTTAAAGCTCTCAATGGGTTTTTCCTGAAGCACATAGTCAATCCTGCGTCCTCCATTCAACATCCCCACTTTAATCTCTGGATGCTCACTCTGCTCTGCTGACTCTGAGGACTCGGCCTCCTCACACACACCTGCACGAAAACAGAAGTCAAAACAGATTCACTTTACCTTCATACTGCCACATGGTTGTTAACAAATGTAGAAAATGCTTAATGGAAAGAAATATCAAATTAAGATAGCAGTCCCTAAAAACAAAAACAGTTTATTAAAGGGGATAAAATGAAATTATGTGAAAACTTTAATTGCCAGTATAATTAATAAAGTTATACGTTTATTCCACATCCTTCCTTGGATGTGGTAGCCGTTTCTCAGGCTCCCTCTCCGGAATCAAACCCTGATTCCCCTTTACCCGTAGTCACCATGGTAGGCACAGAAAGTACCATTGAAAGTTGATAGGGCAGACATTCGAATGAGACGTCGCTGCCACGGATTAAGAGGAGATTTTAAAGGTCCAGTGTGAATAAGAATTAGCGTCAACTAATAGTGAACAACAAACAGAGAACTCCCCTACACCACCTCCCTTTTCAAGGGAACTACAGTGTAAAGCTTGTGAGATAAACAGTGACAGGATTCCCTTTAATGTGTTATTTGTAATTTACAGTCTGTACTGACAGTGACTGCATTCCCTTTCAATTATGTATGAGAGTTTCACTACACCAGGTGGTTTAAAAAAAGGGCAGGGCATGTACTAGCACATACTATGGAGGATAGTATGGGGGGGGGTTGAGTAATGCAGTTATTGTACAGATTCAGTTAGGTAAGTGGAAGGAGGAACAGAGAGGCAGTGAGAAAATGCAGCAATAACCCAGGGGTTCCCAGCCTTTTTTCCCTTGAAGCCCCTCTTGTTAAACAGCAGGTTTTTCTTCCTATTCTCACAGAGTATATGGATAAAAACTTCCATAAAATCGAAACCAAGATTAACTTTTGAGATATTGCAGGTATAGCTGCTAGGAGACCTGATGAGACTTGCTTATGCAGTAATAGTCACAGACGTTCAGAGGCCACAGAGGTGTGGGTAATAAATAGCTTAATAAATTCAAAGGTGGACCAACAAAACAATTTCTGGAGGACCAACAAAGTTTTAATTTCGGTGAAAGTGAGTTTCGGTGAAAAATGATCTGTGCCCCCCAAATGATCTCTTGGACCCCAGGTTGGGAACCATGGGACTAACCATACATTACATATCATTTGCTCTGTGTAAGAAAGTCAAAAAAGGGCTCTTTTTTTTAAAACTATAGTGCACATGAAGCAGCATATTTTAGTAGGCATGATAGTAGGCAAGATTCTGTCAGACTTTCTCGGTTCAAGCCAAGGAAATGAAATATAAATATTGTGTAGAAGACTGAATCATAGACTTGTAAGAGTGGTGAGAAAACTAGTTGATCACCAATCAGATCACAAAGCACTTGCCAATAAGCTGAAAATGTTTTATTTACTTACTTGTTCTCATTTATTCTCTATTCTGGCTTACCTTGGAAGTAATGCAAATGAAGGGCCCTGGGCCACTCCAGTATTTTAGTCCAAAAATCAGCACTTTTCTCTTCCTCCTTAGAAGAAGCAACGACTGATGGTGAGGCTAAGGCTGAAGGTAAAGTGGTGAGGGATGAGGGATAGACAGAGCAACCACCAGATAGAGAAGAAGAGAGGAGGGGAGGGTGGCAACATGCAGAAAGGGACGAGAGGAGTATGAGGACACAGGGTTAGACACACTCGCTCACATACACGCAACATGTACACACACACACACAAACACAATCAAAAGCCATCTGTCTACCCGGTGTGTCTTCAAGGTTTCTCTCTGGTGTAGTCTCTCCTTCCTCCACTGGGGGCAGTGCAGCGACAGGGAGTCTGGAAAAAGACTGCCACGCCGTTCGTAACGATCCCAAGACATTGTTCTTCAAGTCCATGCTCATACGGGTCAGGCTGTCCTTCAGTTCTACAATAAGAGACAGAAATGATGATTTAGCAAAAGCCCCCTCCAATGCAGTATGTACTTTCTGCTCTCTGTCGAACCTAAAGACCTAGGTTTATGACATCGGGAAGGAAATTGTTGCGCTGTTGTCCTGTTTTGTTCTCTGGTGTGTCTGTACTCAAGTGAGCAAGTAGTACTAAATATTTCCCTCCTCACTTTGATGCGTTGGAGGTATTTGCCATAGACGCAACAGCAGACACATGTAAAGCAGATGACACCATTCCCTTAAACAGAAATATGGATTTATATGGATTTAAAGAGTGTTTTGGCAAATGTAATTACAAGACTCAACAGAATTTGCAACATTGGTCTCATCACTTATGGATACATGACTGCAGAATTTTGACAAATTATATCTTTGAAACAGAAAGGAAATCATACCCAGATGCATCCTCTTGCGACCTTTATGGTGAGGGATTAGCATGGGCTGCAGATCCACCTCTGAAACAATCATGGGCTCTATTCGATAGGCCACAGGGTCGTACTACACAGCAATGAACGGGAAGAGATGAACAGATGACCTTTTTCAGTGTGTAGGAAGAGATCTAATATTGATAAATGCTGTAACTGTCCCAGACAAAAGTTAGTGGATTCCTAATGGGCTGCAAATATGTAATTACTCACCGGGTGATAGATGTTGTAAAAGCTCTTGCAGGTTGGGAAGGTGTAGTTTGGATCGATGTGTTTGAGCCCACGGACAGTGAGGAACATTCCGATAGGAGAGCCAAATGCAAAAAATGTCTGAGGTTGGAATGAAAGCTGTGGGTAATCAATAGAAACCTGGGTAGAAAAAGTAGTAGACATACATAAGCGTGTCATTAAACCAAGTTTATTTTTCTGAGAGGAACTGTGCAGATCCAGTGAGACAGATGGACATGAGATAATACTGGAATGTTTAAAAACACTGAGATGAGCGTTCCTTATGTCAAGACAACAGCCAAGGTGTGTGACAGTGAGTGAGGAGGAGACCAGTAAACTGAGCACTCATGCAAGGATGCTGGATTGGCACAGACAATGTGTGTGGCATTGGACTCAATGGGACAAACATGGCCTCAATCACAGCACAATGTGACTTAAAACAGCCACTATAAACCAGGTGTCTTGAGTTTTCCTAGACCGGACTGTGTATGAAGAGAAACTCACACACACAGTGAGGTCAAAGAGAGCTAAGAGAGCACAGGGACACCATATGAGACACACCTGCCCCTTGGCTATGCTTCCATTGGTCTGTCCAGGCAAGCAGGGGAGGAAAGAAGCAGGAATTTGATGCATCGATGCGTTAAGCTAGTCTCAAGCATAAATATTGAAACCAAATCTGCTTGCATGTGTGTTACCTGTCCGATGCCCATGTCAAAGTATTCATAGTCGACAGCACTGGTGACAGACTGCGCCCTGTGGAAGTGTGGCTGGTTCACTTCGGAAGACTGGTTACCATCACCATCTCTGTTCACTTCAGGTGCAACTTGCAAACCTGGTGCCAGACGCACTGTACCGTTCTTACAATCCTGTTTGGAGCAAAAAAACACAAACTATTTATGTCATAAAGACGCTTTATAGGGACAAGCTCCGTCAGCACCCGGCTACAACTGAAATGTCCACTGTTGCTTGGAATGTATAAGCTGTCTTGGACAGATTCTAGTCATTTGAAATGGTACAAATACAGACTAGAGAAAGCAGTCAGATATGGCACAAAACCTTAGCCAAGGAAGCTCATTTCCATTCTGGCCAGAGAAATTTAATCATTTCTTATTTGTGCCATAAATGCAATCAAATTCCTAAAAAAAATCCTAAAAATAATTCACTACTCAGGATAGTTCTGACCTCTGGAAGCCATTTCTTCCTGAAATAGTTCAAGATCTTCTTCCGAGGTCCAAGGGGAATTCCTAAATCTTTGAGATCACTGTCATTGCACAGAGCCTAAAAGAGGGTAAAGACCGGTTATTGAATAATCATTACGATTGTAGAGTTGTTTGTCACTTGTGTGTGTGTATTACCAGTGACTCCATGTCCAGGTTCTCAGCCTGCAGTGTATCCAGGTATTGCTGCAGGCCCAGTCTGGTCAGAGTTTGCTCCAAAGAGTTCAAATGGCGCGGCTCACCAGACGGCACCTTAAGCACAGCAAAAGAAATTACATTTTCTTATCTATGTGGAGAGAAATAAACTACAATTTTATCAGTAAATCATCTAATAATGTGAAAACCACCATACCCCATCTCTGGCTTCTGATCCAGACCTCTGATTGGTTAGCAGGTCAAACAGGATCAGTGAACCTGAAGCAGGAAAAACAGAAACGTTGGAAACCCAACATTCTGCTGTTTTATGACTGCATGTGTGTGTTTCTGCATCTCTAACCCAGGCTATGGCCCACTACTGAAATGGCCCCACTGAAATCTGGGTGTCTCTGTTTAAAGAGGATGAGCAGCCTGTTGATCTCTGAGGCCACTGTGTCCACTATTGTCTGGCAGTAGGTGGGGCTGTTATAGAAAAAGAGATCCAGCAGAGTGTCGTTGGTGAAATGTCTCAGTCTACTGATACTGGGGAGAGTGATCCTCTGGATGTCCCTGGAGAGGGAAGGGTGAAAATAATATGTGGGTAAGCAAGAGAGTAAGTAGTAAGTTAAAACACTGTTTGTTTTGTTAACTCTCACTCTCAATACTTACTCATCCACACCAGTGGCATCCCCATGTAGAGCGCTGTGCCAGTTGACAGGCAGGAACTCCACTCTGCCCACCTGACCATCCTGCTGAGCTCGTTTAAAATGGGAAGCCAGGAGGGACAGAGAAGCACTCCTGAAGTCATTTACTGGAGAGACAAGATGACAGGGACTCATAAATACTGCACCTCCTCTACTTTCAACCTCAAAAACAAAAAAAAAGAATAATAACACACACACACACACAGATTTGCACAGCTAATCTTCTTAGACATTCCATTGACTTCATTTCCAGCCAAAACAAAGCATTATCCCCAAAATCTTAGCCCTAGATTTAACCAGTTCTTCAGAAATGTGGTTCTGCCTTATTAGAACCAGGTTTTGGTCACAATCAGGACTACTGGATCCTAAAAAGGTCACAAATACGCACACCTACCACACTGTATGATGGATCTGAAGCGCAAGTCACAAGCGGGACCAATGCCATGCACCATAAAGACAAGATGGTCCACCTTCTCTGGTTCACCTGAGAACACAAATATACAGAGAAGCCAAAAGTGTTCCCTGTAGGTAATCTTCGGGAATTTTATATACCAGTATAATTCCTGAGAAACACGTTTGTCCATACCATCAGGTATTTCCACAAAGATGTTGTTGACACCTCTCTTGACTGTTCGAGGTCGGGTTTGCTCTGAGGGAGAAGTCATCCACTCATCTTGCATTCCGATAGGCTGATACTGCATTATCAGCTGAGTGAGGAGGATGTTGTAGAGGAAAACAACTTTTAAATGCATTCACTTAAGGTGACGCTTTGTCATGCATTCAGTTTAACTATACATTGTGGTACTTTAACATCAGGCCTTACTTTGGGATTGTGTAAAATGACAGTCTCTCCTGTGGGAAACTCTAGCTTTCTCTTCCATTCGTCCAAGGTCACTGCTATCATGTAAGCCTCCTGAAAATTTGGAAGATGTGGGAAGAATTAAATATAACAAGTGATAAAAAGTGTAAGAGTAATGAAGAGGCAGAGGTTTAGGAAGATAACAAAGTTAAATGCTGTGGGAACCAGCGTAGGTATAGGATTAGCCTCTGTATCATAATACCTCCAGGGTTTTGCTGAAGTCTTCAGGGTACGGCAGGAACCTGGTGTCTTTATCTCCTTTGTAGAACCAGGTACAGCGGCGGACTTCAGATGGAGCTTGCTCCCAGTACACAGCGTAGCATTTCCTCTCTTTGACATGAACGTCATACCGCTCTCCGTCCACTGCAATCACCACTACCTCCTCCTGAGCTCCTGCTGCAAATAGTAAATGTATAGATAAATGTATAATGTAAAAATGTACAGCCTAAGTAAATGTATTGTATTCACTTGGAATAAAAAGGAATATCAGGAATATTTTCTGATTAATTCTGTAAAACAGAACCGAAAAACAGGAAACTTGTTGTATCGATTCAGAAAAACATAGCCAGACAGGTGGACAGACAGACATTCTACTCTGTCTTTTCACGTAAAACAACCCCACCCTAACTACCCTATTTATATTAACCAATGTAAAGACATTACCAGAATGTACATGTTAAATATTGTATCTACTCCCCCTTACCAGTGTCGCAGGCCCTCTCTAGTTTGTCAGAGTCTTCTCTGCTGAAAGGAAGCCAGGAGGCGTTGTCAGTAGCCCGGCGACAGTAGAACCAGTGAGGCTGCACTTCATGGTACGGAGCTGGGACTGACTCCATGTCATACATTTCCAAGGAGGATGTGGAAGAAGAAGAATCGTCCACCACAGGCAATACCTGGAGAAGAATGATACCAGCATAGTCAATATGTGCAATCAATATTTCTTCCTCAAGTCAGCAATGACACTCAGTTACTGAGTAAAGAATAAATGCCTGATGTTTCTTTCTTTAGAACGGTCTGCTTTTCAACTGCAGCTTCCAGAATAAGTTAATACAGAAGTCTGAGCTAAGTCTGCCCCCTACCATCAAGCTCCAAGAACCTATGACCAGCAGCGGACAAGCAGACAGTAAAGCATGAGGCCTCCACTTGGCCAGAAGCACAAAGACCAACTTATTCTTTACTCCTTCTTCATTGTGCTGAACAGATAGCCTGACACTGCTAGACACAAAAACCAACACCCACATCAAACACAGAAAACAAATCAATAATCCAAATCACAGTCTAATGTGCAAGACCGAGAACGTAGTGGAATGTGTCTGCAACAGTAATATCTGGTCAGTCCAGTGTGTGTGTGTGTTTGGTTGTGTGTCATATTTATTGTTAATTTCTCCATCAGAGGTTACAATATGATCTTTATTTCCTGGTCTGGTCATGTTTAAATGTTCTTGTTTTCATTTTATTAATTTATATCAACATTGATACAAAGAAAAACTCAGGCTCAAATATCTAATTGGTCAATGTTAAACCAGGAAGGCTAATCTGTAAATCTGTTGTGCCGTGGAGGAGCAGCATCCCCTCTAGTTTTGGGGTTGGTGCAGAGAGGCCTAAGGTAGAGGATCTGAGATGTGGATCTGGGGTATGAAATTCAAGAAATTATGTTGCAAAACCCATTGAAAGCTCCTCATTCTACTCAAAGGGCCCTCATTCTCTTCTCCTGGTCACAGGACTGTTTTTTATTCAACCCAAATATCAGTCATTTGAATAACACATGCAGTTTTCCCTCACCAGATTGACAGATGTATTCCCTGGGGACACAGACTGAGTGGGGTTGACAAAGAGCTCTTGGGTATTGCTGTTCAGGGGAGCCTGGGATTGACGCCCCTTCTCACTGGGACTGGATGACATTAGGCCTGGAATAGACCTAAACCTTCAGCTCTGACCTGACGGGCACACAAATGCACACAAAAACAGTGATCATGTACTAGAAAATTAAACTTACTAAATCACAGGGAAAGATGTTTTATGAAAGGGGAAAAATAAATGAGTGGCAGCAGTATTAAAGGATTCAATGGTTAAACTTTCTTGAAATGGAAAGTACAAATGTGTTGTCTCAGACAGATTAATGGCCATTTTTTCGTCATGTTATAATATTAATGGAATCTATTAGAGCTTGAGACCTCTGTTCTATCACAATATATATTTTTACTGAGGTATTGCCCTGGAGGAAGGAACAACATCATTTGCAACCACACTGATAAGAAGAATATCAAGTCATAATAAGGGATTAACTGACACCAGAAGATGGCAGTGATGCAACTATATGGATGCAAGCTGCCATTAAACCCTAAAGGAGTGTAATTTTTTCATTATTATTATGATACTAATCTATAAGACTCTTCTTGGCTTAGTTCCTTTATATTTGTATACTTTTCTTCAAAGAAGAAAACAGTGTTCAGCTTTGCCACTCCCTCTGCATGGAACACTCTCCAGACTGAACTGAAAATACCTGAACTGATTTCACTTGCAGCCTTCCATTCTTTCTTATTAGATAGACAACTAGGAACCATTAAACAGCTTCTGTGTATTTAATATATCACAGTGACTGTGAAATTTCAATGTCAAGCCAAATGTACACACTGTTAAATTACTATTTGCTATGACATGTAAGCTCAGTGGGGTTTTTCTATCTAAAAATAATGAAAACACTGCTCTATTTTCAGATATATATATATTCAATGTACTTTATACATGATTTAAAACAAGGTATAATTCACCAGTTGGTGGCGATAATGCTCCACATGTGGCACTTCGCCATAGAAGAAGAAGACTCTCTTTTTGAAATAAATATTCAGTTTCATACATAATACGGGGTCATAATACGTATCTGAGGACTATTTAATTCACCAGTTGGTGGCAACAATGCTCCCAATGAGGTAATTCGAGGAAGAATAGAACACAAACACAACTGCAGTGAAGGCTGTAAGACCATATCACAACACAATTACAACATAACACGTATTACCCTGTCAAACTGACGTTGTCTAGTAATACATGCTTCGTTATTAAAACACAAGCCAGTCTCTGAACACTGACAGCTAATCCAATAAAGTTCAAGTCAAGTTAATGACAGCTAACGTTAACCGTGAGGTCACACAGATGGATTATGAGGAGCTTGTTAATATATGTCATTTAAAACTGACAGTTGTTCACTGACACGTCTCTAGTTTTTGTGTCAATTTCACAGAATTCAGCAAACACATCGCAGAGGCCAAAGGTTGTTTCCTTCGGTTCATGCTAGCTGAGAGGTGGTGTGATGGACGAGGGGGTGACGCCGGCGTTCAGAAACTCTTTTATAATAATAGAACAATATAAAAATATCAACTGTGCACTCACGGTCGTTAACTCAAACTCACCGGTAACTTCACACCCGTGTAGATGTTTGATGCTGGTGCGGGACATTTGTTGTCGTTGTTTAGCTCGTACTGCTAGCTAACTCGGTAGCCACAAGGACAGCCTCCTCTTGTCAAGCACTGAATGTCAGACTCTCTGTTGTCGCGGAAAATATGACAGTGACAGGATTGTTGTTCACCAATTATGACTACATTATCAGTAAATAAAAAAAAAACCGTAAAAATGACACACATGTATGTAAGAAGTTTTCTATAATGTCCGAGAATTTAGCCTCTCGCGATTCCGCTGTGAGCCCGGTGACTGTTGGGTAAAACTGTATTATTCATACAAAATGAATATTTCTTGAAAATTCAGCTGAATACAAATTAATTACAAGTCGGGTTCATACAAAAATGTTCATCTATGTTTGCAAACTTTAATGCAAAAAAGAAAACAAAATAAACATGTCATTTACAGGGAGCACTTGAAGGCAACACGAATCACAACAACCTCACCAGCTCAACGCCCCCAAATAGTGACGTCATAGGCTCTTACGTGAGGTTTGTTTTATTTTAATAATTTTATTCACAAGCCGAAATGTTCTTAATCACTACCTCGATTCTCTCTGTGACATGTATTCCACAAATAAACAATTAAAGCTAATACACAGCATAAATGGGTATTTAAACCTTCAATTTATATAGCCCTTATTTTACAAATATATCGTTATGACTACATTTCTATTTTCTTTCTCTTTTCATGATAGATATTTTTCATGTTGGTACTAGTATTACACCTACTATGCTGTACATTAGTTTTATCTTTATGGTATTCATTGGTATCTCACCAATGCAGTGGATAGTTTATCTGTGTGTGTACTTGTATTTATATCATTGAGAGTAGGGCTGAACGATTTTGAATACATATCTGATAGCAATTATTTTGACAAGCATTGTGATCGCCATATGATTTCAGGATATCAGAGGGAATGGTAATTTTTATATTTAAAAGGATTGCTGTGTGACATTTGTGCAGATCTGTAATAAACAAAGATGTTCTCTTCAGTCTGCAGAATAAGATGTGTATAGATCAAGACAATAATTAATAAATTTAAAATTATATTTTGACACACATTTTGGCTTTAACAAATATTGTGCCTCCAGTGATCTCGATGAATTTTCGATTAAGTGTTCATCCCTATTTGTGAGGTCCAAAAAACTTAAAAACCAATCTTTTAGGGTTAGGGTTAGGCACTAATTTGCGATGGTTAAGGTAAGGGAATCCGTGTCCTCAATAAGGTATAAAAACAGGTTTGTGTGTTAATATTTACACTCTTTCAGTTACATAATTAAATTCACACAAAGGCACTTTCCTTTATTTAATATTAATGAGCAGACACATGTTATCTGAGATTAAACTTAAAGCAGGCACTAACATACAGTAGGTGTCAGGTGATATGTCATGTAATCAATGTACATCTTTGGTAAAAAAAAAAGAAAGCTGTGTGGCATCCACCTGCTCAGCCTTACCCAGAAACCTCAGTGCCTGTTTGAACTGTAATTTTCCCAGGTATGTGAGAAATGTGAACCTACTGGGTGTCGGCCTTATAACAACGAGAGTGCAACCGCATCACAAGACTCACACACCCCTTTCCACCTCAATCTGACTTCAGTGTCATGACTCATAGAGGATGCATCCAAAGGGTGTCAGACTTTTTGTTTTAATTGGCAATAAAATATATGTGGACTTTATTTTAGCTCAGTTTTCTCATGAACATGTACCCATGTGCACATGAAGATCTTAGCTGATATATATGTGCTGTGTATCTTTTTTCTCCCTCAGATAATTTACAATTAATCCAATTCATAGAAACCATAACGTGATGTATTGCAGCAAGAAAAAATACGTATAAACAACGTATAAATTACTGTAGCGAGGTACACCATCCATTTGTTGTAAACCTGCAAAGGTTTAATATAGTTCTGTCCCTTTTTCACTTTGTTGATCTGCAATTTATCCATGTAGGAGCAGTGATACCTAAGCTCATTTTTATATCAGAAAATATATTCTTAGAACTGCCGAATAAATTTCAACGGGATATCAAAGTCCACGTGGCAGCCTTAGCTCAGAGAGCTGGTAGCATTTTCAGTATAAAATGATTCTTGACATGGCTGTTCAATCCAAAATGTCTGCCTTCCTGCAGGATTTGGGGCATAGTCCTCATTGACTTTTTTGTGTGTCCTGACCTGATTAACGCGTGTACCAATTTCTGTTAAAACAAATACTAAGAACAAGAATCAGAAAAAGAAGAATAACTCCTACACGCTCTGTGCACTCAGACCCTAATTATTAATATTATTACTTTTATATTAGTATTGTTAGTAGGGTGAAAAAAGCATTAAATATAAAATCATTTTCATTTCAAAGAAGGTGCACGTTTGGATTGGTTACGGAATATTATTTTTAGCCAAGTTTATACCTCGGTTCCTCTTTCAAAAAAGTCCTTCTGACACCTGAAACCATTAATACCATAATTACTTCCAATTTCAATTTCTCTATAGTTGCCAACGGTATGGTTGCCACACCGGAGATGAGTATCTCTACTATCTCTATCTACTTAGCTCTTTATCACAATAATCAACATTTTGGATGAAAACCCCCCACAGCATTTTAGGACACTGGTAGGGACATGTCCCATAATATACACCCGTGATGCACCCATTAGGGCCTCTTGAACTTTTTTAAACTACAACTGGGACTACAAGTTTCTATGAAATTTATTTCAGCAAGACGATACCATCTCTGGCTTTGACAGTCCTTCTTGCGGTACAGGTCTGTCCCCTATTGGAAATGTATGGGGCACCAATGAAGCAGACAAGCAGGTCTTAAGTCGTGTTTACAGCAAGAATGGGCAAACTTTCCACTTGCAAAGCTGCAACGCAGTATTTGTATATTAAATTCCCAAAGGATTAAAAAGTGCAATTAAAAGAAAAGGTGACGTGACTCATTTGTAAACTTCCCCTCTCCAAACTTTATTTCAGGCATGCATTTGTAAATGTGTAACAAACAGATAACAAACTTTTCAGCAAACACTCCGCTGACTCTTCTTGTTGTATACACAACATTCAAATCTACTCCAACATTTTGTAACAGTTAATGGTGACTATCAGATGTTTCACGGTTCTTCAACTCAGGTCCAACAACAACCAAAACACAGTGTGTGCTTAATTTTTAACTCTCTTCCAGGGTTTATGGAGAGGGAGGGAGGGAGGAGTGAAACATGTCAGGGGAAGGAAGAGTGAGTAGAGCTACAACGCTTTTAGACACACCCAGTACAACAAAGTGTGAGAGAGAAGCAGAGAGTAATGACTCTGTGTGGAGCAATAAGAGGGTGTGGCTTTTTTTTTTTTTTTACACAGGGAGAGCAGATAAGCTGAGTTTGCCTTGTAGAGAGGAGCAGGAGTAACAATCCTGAACTGAGAGTCTCCTACACTTTCACTCTGCTGGCTTCACTAACAGTCTAGCTCCTCCTTTCCGCTCACTCGGTCCCTCTCTTGTGCAACCCTCCTTTTAGTTTGAAGCAAAAACACTGAGGTGGACCAACTTCCAGGAGACAGAAGGGAAAACTCAAGAATACATTTGCAACTCGCAGCCATGAAGGACAAAACAAGGAGAGGAGGAGGAAGGAATCAGGCCAAAAGTGGTGAGAAATCCCTGTAGTGTGTGTGTTTTCTTCTCTTCTCTGCTCCTCTCCCTCTCTCTCTCTCTCTCTCTCCCTCTGTGAGTCTCTCTCTGCTCTTTCCTCTTCCTTCTTTTTTCATCTGGTGCCTCCCTCACTGGAGAATGTGAGGAGGGTGGGATATTTAGCGTTGCACTGCTGCTCTGAACACTGCTCTCAGAGAGTGTGCTCTGCTCTTTTTAACTCTTCACATTCAGTGCCCTGGGATATCTAGAAATGCTGTAAAGTCCTCCTTGGGGAAATACAAAGAATAGATTGTATTTTACTCTTGCAGGTTGTTTGAAATACAAAACAAAAGTCTGCATATACTGTATCTCAAACTACTCAACCTGCCTCACAGTTGCATCATGTTTTGTGTCTCTTGATCTATCGTGACCTTTACCACCCTCCTCCATATAAGGCACAATGATTGTATCAACAGGAAAGTTAAGGTGTTTACAAATCAATACAAATGTGTGGGCGCAGGGCGATAAATCATCGTTCGTGACACTCTAAATGTGAATACGCTGGAGGTCTTAGTATGACACATTAGAAAGGAATTCAGCCTTCCTGTGTAGTGCAAGCCAGTCTCAGAAATCAGTGCCAAAATATATTTTGCAAGACAGAAAGGAGCAGTTTACTGTAGTAGTAAGGCAGTAGGTAGAACAGAGTAGAGGCTGATGGCTCTTAGCTTTCAGCAAGGAGGGGCCTTCTCTTAGCCAATCACAAACAAAGAAGCTATTTTTTCCAGTAGTAAAGTGCTCCCATATTGACAGCAAGAGCTGGGGATTTGCTGTAGAATCGACTCTTGCCTTCAAAGATTGGGTGCAAAACGAATTGCGCCCCTGTGTTGCTGTGTATATGCCAAAGGTGCCAATGCACAATGCACAAATTCGTCTTTGCATGGTCGCTCGCTCGACTGCCAAGTTTTAGGTTTGTTAGTTTATGTGTCGTAGCATTCTGCTGTCCAAACATGCCAGAGCTGGGTGTGGTTGTCCCTTCATCCTAAACCTAGATGACACGAGGGCCAGTGGGCAAATTCAACAGGTTTAGTCACCCTGCAGGTTGAGAAACACGCTGGGTCCTGCTCTCCCCAACTGTTTCTGTCAAAGTAAAGGTAAAAAAAAAAAAAAAAGAAGACAGACACACCCCACTTTCCCTTTCTTTTGGTAATTCTCTCTAAACTCACTCTCACCCTCAGGCACTCTCTGTCTCTATCTTTCTCTCTCTTCCACACACGTGTGCGCACACACGCACACACTTCTTGTCCAGCATTCTTAGCGAGGACACTAAAGCATCCCCTACTTCCTATAGCTCCCTAACCTTGTTTTTGTGAAGTTTTTTTATTATTTTATTTTCATTACAAGTGCACGACCACTGTGTAAATATAGACATCGCAAACAAGATTAAGTCAACAGTTTAAGGAAAATGAAAACAAACCAGTAACTAACTAACAGTAACAAGTGAAAGAAAAATGCAAATAATGACAATAAACTTGACAGTTAAATTAAAAACAATAGTTCATGAATTTTCCATTCCTTGAACCTAAGAAGAAAAATCTCTTTATAGTTGTTAGGACCAGGACAATGTCCTCACAAAGATAGATTTTTCTTCTGCCCACACACACTCACATAATGTGTTTTTGATAACTATTACCCGGCTGAATGTTAGTATCTCATAGTGCGCCGGAAACTGAGGTGAAGTCCCAAAACAAAGTGACATTATTTGCTGGTCCATTGAAGAGGGTCTGTGATTATTTTCAGTCATTTTTTGTGTCTCTTATTTCTTATGACTTCAATCAGATGTAATGAGCACGGCTGGTGGGAAGAGTGCTGTCGGTCTGAAGCAAGAAGAGGACTCGTCGTTTGCTGTGAAGATCCAGGGAGCAGGGTTGGAGTCATTTGAGCTGCAGGTAAAACAAACAAACAAACAAACAAAAAAACGAAAACAAACAAACTATCTGGACTCATAGAGAAACCTTTCAAAAGAGAGTTTCTCTGAATGTCAGGGACTGTCCTCATCAAGTAGTGTGATGTGAATGATATAATGTGGACATTATGTGAAACCAATGCATATTTGTAGGTGCACGGATTTTGGCTCGTCCAAGACACACTCATGTCCCTGCTGTCGAGGAATGAGGTGTGTCCGCGCTCCAGCCTGTCACTTTCATTCGCGGGGACGGTTCTGGATCCTCTGGCAGAACTGCAAACTCTCAAGGGCCTTAAACCAGGAGCTATCATTCGCCTAGTGGAAGGTAGCTACTGTTTTTATTTTTTTACCTTTTCAATGTTTTTTTTTTAGAATGAAACACACTCATAATATATTAAAGCTCCAGTGTGGAGGTTCGGTTGTGGACCTCTGCGTTCCGAGTCCTGACGGACAGTTTCTCTCCTCGGAGGTCCACCTTCTGTAATACATTAGATTTTTATTTCTACAGTAAATTCATTAACTGTTATATTTCTGTTTTTAAATGCAACATTATCTGTCTAGACCAGAGGTCTCAAACGTGTGTGTAGTCCCTCCACCCATTCCATGTGGCCCAGCACCTCTTGTTTTCAAGTTCTAATGAAAACTAGTCTGTGATCTACTCTTACTTGGAAACACAGTACGTGTGTGTGTGCGTTGTTTTCTTGTCAATTGGCATAAACTATATAATTATAGTCATTATAATCATTATAATACATAAGGCTATATTTATCACATTAATACATGGATTACATTCAACATTAAATTATATATACACACTTGTATTAGTGTTTTAGTTACAGTCTGACCAGACTAGAAGTTCATTGTCCCCCAGGTCATTTGAGGTTGAGGTCTAGTGGTAGAGCGAGTTGTCTTTCAACTGGAAGGTTGTGGGTTCAATTCCTGACTCTGCTAGTCTGTATGTGTCCTTGAGCAAGACTCTTAGCCCCATGTTGCAGCGTGTGAATGGGTGAATGGCAAAACTATACTAGCAGCTCATCAAGACTAGAAAAGCTCTATATAAATACAGACCATTACCAACTCTTCTTCTTCTTCTGATTTTATTTGGTAGTAACTAGTAACAAAGTTAGTAAGAGGAAATGTAGTGAAGTAAAAGTAAAAAGTTGCTATCAATATAAATAAAGTAAAGTTCAGATGAATACAGTGAATTTTGTAGTTGAGTACAAGTAACAAAGTATTTGTACTTCTTTACATTACAACACTGCTTAATCTGCATTGTGTGAATTTGATAGTGGTCTGAATGTAGCAGACATTTGTTTATATTTAAAACTTGTGCGCTACTGCTTTCTGCTATTTCCCTATAAACTTGTGATTTCGATTTGTATTTGTTGTGTAATTAATAACGAGTCCATAGATTATTTGCAGTGTGGCACAATTACATTTCATATATTTGGATTGCCATTGTCCATATTTTTTCTTTACATTGTTTTTCTCTCACACAAGTCTCTCGGTTCATTGTTAAACGCTGACTCACCTTCCCTGTTACTGTAACAAGATATTGGAGATTTACGCAGATTTATAGCTGCAGATGTTTCAGCTGTGTGTCAAACAATTACTCTGTCTCTCACCTTCTATAGAAGGCATAGAACACACTACCGTGCCATCTGTTTGTTAGTACATACAGTACAGCAGTGATTGCTTCATACTTGATTCGCTGCACGTTTTGGTTCAGTCTGATTAATTCGTTTTTCTTCTATTTTCCAGAGCCCTACACTGCCTGCTCTGCCAGGCTGCATCTGGCCCGTGTCCTGGAGCTGCTACGTGCATCTGGGCCTCAGGACGCCCTGAGAGAAGGACGCTCACCAAGCCTGCTGGACACACTCACTCATGTGCAAACAACAGGTACACACACACACACACACACACACACACACACACACGCACACTAACATGAATCTACAAAGCAACATCAAAGTAACACTCGGGGGTGTAATTTACAGCGGTAGGAAGGTTTGAAAACAAGTATTATAGTCATATATAGTTGTTCTGCTTTTTTGTTCTCATCAAACAGATTTGAACAGCAGGGCCGGCCCAAGCCTTTATGGGGCCCTAAACTAAATTACATTTGGGGGCCCCCCATCCCACCACCTAGGAGTCACCTATGTTAGACCATTATTGATACAAATGTAACACTATACATTGCATTAATTATGTTATTGCTGTGCTATTTACTCCAAACCTGTCCTTGTTTTAATTTGCACAAAGTGAAGCACTAAGTGTGGTGATACTGAACATGAATTATGAAAAACAACAAATGACAACGGCAGACATTGCATTTGCTGTAAACAAGTAAACCAGTTTAATAGCCTTGGCTTTTAGAACATGAAACAGATGTGCAAATGTGCACTCATTATTTATTTATTTATTTGTTTCAGAATCAGAATCAGAATCAACTTTATTGGTCAAGTTTGTGCACACAAACAAGGAATTTTGACTTGGCTCTGCTTTGCTCTCGAATACAAACAAACAAAATAAATATATAAACAGATGATAAAAAAAGTAAAAAAAAAAAAAGATTAGCTATTCAAAATATAACAAGAAGGTCTTTCGCGGTGTGCTATGTGCAAATGTGCATGTGTGACAGAGATGTCCATTAATTGTTCATTTGAAAGATGAAGAAACTGTCTCTGTTTCCTTTATTTAACACAATGTATTCCTTTGTTTCCTTTGTCCTTTATTTAGCCAGGAAGGTCCCATTTAAATACAAGTCCTGGTCCAGGTAGAGATAGCAGCACAAAGCGATTTCAAATATAAAACTCACAACAGAATATAAAAGCTAAATTTAAGTAGTTAAATGAGAGTAAACAAAAAAAAAAGAGAGACATGATAAAGTAGTAAAGTGCAGAAGTCCACAGGTCATACTAAAAAGATCCTTAATCTGAACCCCTCAAAAAGGCAGTGTAAAAAACATGTTTCTTTCATGATGCTCTTTGAAGGTGTTTAAAGAATGCAGTATCACTTGTGAAATTATGTTTTGTAGCTCATTCCATGTTCATAGTGCAATAGATCAGGTTCGTTTGTGCCTCAGGTCGCCTCTGCTCTGTTGAACTGTCAGCAACTGTTCAACATTCAAGCCCAAACTGTCCAAACTTGCCAAAGATAGAACTACTGGCAAGAGTGTGAGCAATGTCTCTCCTATTATGAATGAGCGAATGGTGCGTACTGAGATCGTGTTGGAACGGTGACTGCACTTTATAAATGTCAATATAACTCATAGAAACTGACAATGTTGAATCGCTCTGTCACTGTTGTTATTTCAGTCCGTTTCACTCCACACAGTTATTCTCCTAACTTTAAATACGCCGCAAACTAAGTGTGTCATGTGTTTTTAGTTTGACCTTTTTCACAGCAGATATTTCTCGACATGAAAAATGATGGTTCCGCTCAAGTTTTAAGCGGTCGTGCTGTTGTTCAAGTGTAAGGCAAGGTCACACTAAATACTCCACACTTTATGACACGTTTCCCGTATTTTCTGGACGTGTTCCAATTAAAGTGTCGTGTGCTCATTGCAGCGTTGCTAAAACAACAAGTGGTGGTCTGAGACTTTCACATTCTACCCGTGTTTGACGTGGACCTGGCTGAACTGCCGTGGTTTGCTAGTATGTGGTTTCCACGCTGCTGCTGCTGCAGCCGCAGTACACGCGGCCCACACACAGTCTCGTGATGTTTGTTTACATTCATTCAGAGACAGAGTGATGGACAGAGGGAGGAGGACGTCTCACTTTCAACAAAAAAAAATCATTTGACTAATTGTGATACAATGGAATGAAATATTATACTAAATATGATTGAGAATTTGAGCCTTTACTCACTTGTGTCACTCCCATTTTCTGCTGCTGCTGCAGACTCCAGCCTACCAAATGGAAAGAGCCTGAAACGCTCTTTAAGCAACACAAAAACAGACTCAACCAACCAGGATGCAGCTCCCCCTGAGTACCTGCTCCCTGGTTCCACTGACAGACCACTCATGGCCCTGCTACCACCCTGCACCCAGCCAGAGGTACTCACTGTAAATGCATGCACTTCAGTTGTTAGCATCATCCTCACTACACGCTGCTCACTCTTTGTGACTTTGTGTTTTAATATCATCAGGCTCCCAGTTACTTGAGGGACCTCTGTCTGAGCTGCTGGAACCCACCTCCAGGACACAGGAAGCTGCAGGGAGACTTCCTGTACCTCTCCGTGACGACAATGGAGGGCCGACAGTTTGAGATCACTTGTTGTCCCAAAGGTTTCTTCCTCAACAGGTATAAAAGAAAGCACATGATTCTAAAATAAGGCAGAGGCCTTTTTTAATTTTACTGACTATGTTTTTGGCAGGACAACTGCTTTGAGTGACAGCGGTTAGCAGCAGAACATGTTTATACATATGAATGATTCTTTCTGTCCCCTTTCGTCACGTCAGGTCTACTGAAGATGTCTTTGATCCTCGTCCAGCACAGTCTTCTCCAGTTCATCACTGTCTCACTGATCTGCTCTGTCACGTCAGCCCTGCCTTCAAAACTACCTTTACCACTCTCAAAAACAGGTGAAGCATTTACCTGTGCGTAAAGGATGCACACATATAACATGTTTGTTTGTTTGTTTATTAAGATCCCCATTAGCTTCTGTCTTAGACAGCTACTACTGACAATCTTACATTAGCTGGTTCACAAACATACCTAATATTTACAACAAAAAGTGCAACATACCAGAAAACAAGAAACAACAAGAAAGAAAACAAGAAAAAACAAAAATCCATTGTTGTTCTTTCTCCCTGTAGACCTCAGTTACCACCAGTAGAGGTGACGCCGACTCCTTACCACACGATGAGTTGGCTCGGCCCCCCCTGTGCCTCCCGCACCCACAAAAACACCTTCAGCAGACTGGGAGTTGATGAACAAGCAGCAAGACAGGTTCAGTACCACACGATAGCACCGACTGTTGGCAGTGGCACAGATTGTGATGGCAGCTGAATATAGCTCACGGTCACGGGCAGTTTCAACAGTGATTAAACGCCTGGAACGTATATATATATATATATATATAAATCTGTGTGAGAAAAAAACGATTTTGTGCGATTGCCAATCTCATTGACAAATGGTTACATGACCTGGCTCCTCAGGCTCTTTGTGACATGGTGCAACCATGGCAATCTCTTTAATCGACCACTGGGAATTCTACCACAGGAAACTGAAACAAACACATGGAATGCGTTGCTCACTGAAAACGCCAGAACTGTTGAGGTTTTTTTTTTTGTTTTTTTTTGGAACATTGCATGTGTGAAAGTGTGTTAAAATAGAGGGAATAATCGCATTTGCACTAACTTTAGCCATATTCAGTGCAATTATTATTGTGGCTGTAGGTTCATGATTCTCAAACTCTGGTACGTGCACCACCAGTGGTACGCAAGCTTCCTCTGGCAGTACTCGGAGGATAATCAGAAATATTCTTCTACTCTATATATGCAAGGGTATGTGATCAGTGGAGAGTGGAGCGGAGGAATGATGACCGGAGTGCGTAGAAATTAAATAATAATAACTAGAGTCACCTCATCTCTTGCTCCATCTTAATCTAATGTCACTATACCAGTGTGTGAAGTATATGTGAGGAGGAGGAGGAGGAGGAGGAGACAGCGAATTATCTTATTGGGAATAAATCTGCCTCCTGTGAAAAGTCTGTAGCTGACTTTGCTCGAGCTATTTACACCACTGTATTTTAACGTTGGTGATCATGGTGTTACTTCAGGTGGTATTTGGTATAAAACGTTTGAGAACCACTGGACTATGTAATTAAACCTTTAGATTTTATTGTTACATTTACATTAAAATGAATATATGTGTTGTTGTTTGTGTTTAGACCCCAGACTGGAATGAGGAGTTGCAAGCGGCCCGAGATCTTCCTCAAAGCAGCGTGGAGGAGAGGCTGCACAGAGACAGAGCCATGCTGCAGGTTACTATCAAAGCTGCGACGTGATTCTGAACAACCCTGGGACAGTGATCACCTGTTTTCTATTCCTTACTCACTCACTTTCACCTTCTCCTCCTCCTCCTCCTTCTCCTCCTCCTCGTCATGGTTTCCTCTCAGGTAAACAGTGGATTTGTGAGGGCTGTCATGCAGGGGGCAGAGACTGTCGTAGACGGCTTTGTGGAGCCAGTGAATGGAAACCCAGAGGACCCGGCCTTCCTTTGGGGTGGTCTGTTCATGAGCCAGGGGGCAGCAAGTGCCATGTTTGGTGGAGAAAGAGGACGCAGGTATATATAAAAAAAAACAACTCTCCAAAAATAACAAAATATTATGAATGTAAAGACATTTTGTCTTGTATGAAGAGGTTTTGCTGATTTTTTTGAATGTCATACTTGCAGGGCAGCTCAGAGGCTGGAGCTTAAAGGAGTACAAGCTTACAGCAACATAGAGGGGCTGGAAGAGCTCCACACACTACCTACAGCCATTGTGGACTACAGAGGTGTCCGCCTGTCTGCCCAGGGTCTGGCTCCTGGCTTGGAAGGCTCAGATCAAAGTGAAGAAAATTCTTCTGCCTCAAGGTATTGTTGTGAATTTGCCCAACATAACAAAACTGTGTTGCACACTTTTTGTTTTTTTGTGCCTTTTCTGCTAATATCTTTCTCCTTCTGGTCTTCAGAGGCTTGCTGTATGGAATAAATGCAGGACCTCAAGAGTCCGCTCAACGCAGACGTCTTCTCGGGCTCTTGGCTCACGCCGCCAAGTGTCTTTCTCTCCAGAGACATGTCGTTGTGGCGCCCAGTGGTCTCCGGGTACCACTGTTCACCTCAGTGGACGCACAAGGAATGTTAGGAGGCGATGGGAGGTTCTACATACTGGACGTGTTCAGGAGCTTCCCAGCTGATGTCAACTTCTGTCCAGACGTGGAGGCAGACTGTCAGACAGTCACTGGAGAAGAGGAGAAGAAAGAATGCTGTGAGAAGGAGGAGGAGGAGGAGGAGGAGGAGAAGAAGGGGGGTTGTGTAAAAGAAGGATGGCCAGAGAATTATCACACAAATTCTGGGCTACCGCACACCTTCCCTCATGGCCTGTGTAGACTGAGGCCAGAGCTGGTGCAGGCTTTCATCCAGCACAAGTGAGTTGTACATGAAAAAAACAATACTTTTCAGCACTTTTGGACTCGGTTTTTAAAGTGTTCTAATATTTTGGTTTTTATTGTTTGGCTTTTTCAGACACTACCAATACACTCAGCGTGTCAGGGAGACAATGGAAGAGAAAGGAGGCTTTGAAGAATGTGCAACAGCTGGTAAGAAGTGCTTTACTTCACATACATCGAACTGAACTGAGACCAAAATGAATAACTAATGACTCCAGTGCTTTGAACAAGAAGAGGGAAAAGAAAGCCCCATTGTGATAGCATCAAACACTACCATGAACATTGTTGTGCAACACCCATGAAACCCTTTTTTACGTGTACAAGAATACACACACAAATCAATTTGACAAATTTATGATGTTTTTTGATTATTATTGTTGCAGGTGACTCTCGAGCCACTGATGCAGTACGAGCTGCTTGTAAAGCCGTAGGATCGGTTAGTGACATCATCTTTGAGATGCGACTCAACCCAAATGTCCTTTCTCCAGGTACACACACACACGCACGCACACACACACACACACACACACAACTAATGATTATTGTCACACAATCATTTAAACTATTAGTTGTTTGGTATGAAGGCACACCTCACATTTTAGTTATAATGGTTTGGTAAGTTGATTTCAGTATGACACAAAACTTAACCAGGTTTTATTTATGTCCTTGCATTTATATTGTCAATATTATTGTACTTTTTTAAAAAAGACGTGGTCAAACAGTTAGACATGAACTAGTTAAGGAAAAGGCTTTGTTTCTGTCCCAATCAAACATTAGCCCTACATTTAACCAGTTCCCTTAAAATTAGATTCTGCCTCAATAAGACCAGGTTTTGGTTTCCTGACAGGTTTTGCTGGTCCTGACAAAGTCACTGTTTGTGCCAGAAAATGTCCTTAAGTGGTACTAAAAACAAGCACACACACAAAGAGTCCCATCCTTTATGCTCATTATGACATGAATCTTTGTGTCCTTGTGTTTAGGAGTCACCTTCCCGCCTGGCGAAAGTTCATCACTTGACCTGCAGAAGAGGTTACTGAAGGAAGCAGCAGCTTTTGTCATCACGCACCAGATACCAGACTTTGTCAGTGGATCCATTTTAAACTTGCCTTTTTTTCTTTCTTTCTTTTTTTTTTGCTTTGATGAATGAAACAAGCTCATGATTTGCACGTTTGTACACGTTCACAGGTGACGCACTGCCTAGAAAACTATGAGGCGCCCATGGACGGAGCTTCTCTAAAAGAGGCGCTGCACCAGCGAGGCATCAGTCTCCGGTATCTGGGACATGTGATGAAGGCCATCAGTGACTCAGAACACAAGGAGAGCCTGAGGCATATACTGGTGCGTTTTAATTAAAAACAAAAGATGGCCTCAAACCAGGAAGTGAGCACTCTTCCTAACTGTGCTTTCTATTCTATCACTGCGTTCAACAGAGATCAGTGGTTGGTGAAATCTTTATTCGCTCCACAAGAAGAGTGTTCAACAATTTCCTCCAGGTACATTATCACATTATACATTGTTCTCTCTTGGGTGATGAATTCGAGGGCGGTGTCACAGCATCAATATGCTCCAGCAAGAATGACTAACTCACGTTTAATGTTCCCATGTCTTTATAGGGTGTGGATGTGCCAAGTCTCTGTGCAGCTATCAGTCACTTCCTCTGCTGCCTATTGGTTCCTCACTTCACGCCCACTACTGGAGGGGAGGACACGAAAAAGAAGTCAAGGCGGCGAGGCAGAGGGGCTGGGCCCAGTGAAAGCCTGCCCTGGAGCACACTCACAGGGCCTGAGTTGTGGAACCTGGTCTGCCAGGACACTGTTGAGACATACAACATCCCCGGCAGCCTCGTGTGAGTACACATCCTGTGTTTGCTCTCACCTGATAGTTAGCTATGTAATGACTCAGTGTTAATGTGAGAACAACTGTCATTTTGCTCTGTGGCAGCTCTGGACCAAACCACCTCGTGGAGCACTATGGCCTTCAGAAAATCTCTCTGCTCAGAGAGTTCTGTTTAAAGACCGGCGTGCAGGTAACAGTCTCAGGAAATATGGATTTATGGTTTGTAAACAAATCACTGGAGCCCTGAAAAACAGAAATACTGTTCTATTGTATAGACCAGGTTATGTGGCTGGAGTCTCCACCCACTCCGCCCTGCCTGCACTCTCTTCTTCAGCAGTGTTATAAAAGTAACATATGATTGTTATTTCTGTGTCTTCACCAGTTGAGATTGAGGGACTACATCCTTGACAACCAGAGCAAAGCTCCCATTGGACCAGACGACGTCCTCAACATCCTCCCTATTGTCAAGCACATTTACACGCCAACCTCTGATGCTTCTAAAGCATATCGCGCTGCACAGAACGCCATTCAGAAAGGTGGGTCAAATATAAACGCGGACTCTGCTGTGGCCTTCACGTCCCATGCATGTTTCTGAGCTCACTGTTAATGAAACACAGTGATTTCTGTGTTTAAAAAAATAAGTTATTATTTTGTGTTTTTACAAATGTAGGCCTGCTGGATCAGGCCCACGAGCATCTGAAAGAGGCCGCCTACTTGTTTGGTAGGGTGTGTGATGACCTGCACCCTGAGGCATGTTACTGCAACACCCTTTTGGCCAGGGTGGCCTTCCTGCAGGGAAAAACTGCGGAAGTAGGTTTTATTTACCCTTGTGCCTTCACAGCAATGCTATAGATAGGACAACATAAACACATCATTTCTATGTGTGGGAGGTTGTACATTTACACAGTTGACGTATAGTGAAACTGCAGATTTTTCAGCTCACACCTCTTGAGTAGTGAACTATGTCGAGTAGCACAAAACACTGACTTGTTTTGCCTGAAGAGTATAAATAAATGCTTATTTTAAGGCCATGGAAACTAAACACATTTAATTTTACAGCATTTATACACATATATAAACATAAACAATATACCTCAATATACTGGACCTTTAATGTAACTGTAATTTGCTTTGGGATTAATAATCAATTTCATCAGAAGAGAGAGAGACCAAATTATATCAAGATGTTCCATCGTGACATCATAATAACAATATCTTTCAAAGAATTTCAAAATAAGAGTGTTTGTGTCGATACGGAACGATATTTTATTCATGATAAAATCATGCAAAATTTGTATTTTTATTCAATATAACTTAATACTAAGTGGCGGGCCTCATAAAAGGGGTCGCAAGTGTCAGTGTGTACAAGTGTCGTGTGTCTGCATTCATAGATTCTTAATTAGGGATGGGCATTTCCAGCAAAATGCTATTCAACAGCATTATTCCTCAAATATTCCAATGTCTAAACACCAGCACATGAGAGCGTAAAACATTGCGGGGCTTCCAGCATGTTGAGGAGCAGCTAAAATGATGCATTCAATCATCACTGGAGGAGTAATATCTGTGTAGATGGCTTTTTATCCTCGTCTCACCACTCTGACTTCCTCTGTCATCAAGGCTCGCAGTGTCCAGCTGAAATCCGTGGTCATCAGTGAGAGGGTGCTTGGCTTCGACCATCCGAACACTATCCTGCAATACGTGAGTCCAGCGACCCATTTAACATAATGTCAATGAGTGCATATTGGTGCTGCTGTGGCAAGATTGTGATATCTTGTTTTTCACGTAGACCCTCCTCGGCGTGTACATGTATGCTGGAGGGGAGATGGTGCTGGCTCAGAAGTGTTTCCTCAGAGCTCGGCTGCTGATGTTGACCGTGCATGGAGAAGACCATCCCTACACCGCAACAGTGGATGTAAGTGGCAACAACTACTCACGTCTACCTCTACTGCTTCTCACACCAAGATTAAAAACAGAAACACTTCTCAGTGTTATATGAGGCATTTACAACAAAGAGTATCCACTTAAGAGAAATTAAGTTCCCTTATTGTTTTCTTGCAGAGCTGTCTTGGGTTGATGCTGACAGGAGATCAGTCCGGCCAGTTCCTAAAGAGCTCCCTGAGACTCCACACTTCCTTCTACGGCCCCACAGACTTGCACACTGCTCTCAGGTAAGTTCACATGTATAGATTGCATTAATCGGGTTTTCCACGGGTCCTTGAAATCCTTAAGAATTTTTTAAAAATCACCGTAAATAGGCATGGTTCATTGACATTGCTTGAATTTTGTGCAAGAAAAAATGAAAGTTAATATTTAGGTAAATGTCTCCCTTGTTTGTTACGACAAAACCTACTGTTTCATGCCCTGCATTGCTTATGCAGAATAAATGAGTCATCACTACCTAGTGTTGTTGTGTCTCTCTCTGCTGTTGACGTGAGATTCCGTGCAGAACAATGAGTGAGTAACGTTATGCAAGAGAGAGAAAAATGACTCAGTGATGTCTGGGAAATGAAAATTCCAAGATCTCTGTCTCACCAAAGAAAATGACAAAGAGTGACTTTGAAAGAGTGTGCTGCAAGTCAGTTAAAGTGGCTGTAAATTACTGTCTTCAATCAATGTTGTTTTGTCTCCTTTCTGCAACATCATCGCCGTCTCCGTGCTTCCGCGTCTGCGCAGTCAGCACCTGATGGCCCAGTGGCTGTGCAGTAAAGGAGAATACCGCAGTGCTATGAGCCATGAGAAAGAGGCCCTGGCTGCTTCGACCATCTTGGTTTGTATATTTTAGTTGAAGAGATGAGAGCAAACCACTCTGGGGGTGTGTGTGTTGTTGTCTTATGACCGTTGTCTTTCTCAGTTTGGAGAGAACCACGCACAGACAAGCTGCCACAAAGAGTTCCTGTCCACCATTACCAAGCAGGCCGTGCAGGTGGAACGCTCTCTCAGACAGGCAGGAGCTGACAGTGCCGAGCAAACAGTGGAGGTATGACTTTGCTTTCTCTGACACCGTGTTGACTCTTAAGAAGACAGACAGACAGACAGACAGACAGACAGACAAAACATGTTTGTTGACCTCACTCTGCTTTGTGTCTGCAGTGTCTGACTCCCACAACTGACAGCATTTTGGAGCAGATGGTCCTGATTACAGGAATCAGGAAGATAACAAAAAGGTAAACATCAGTGACATGATATCTAACTGTTGTAGTGTAATGTTATTTGCTATTGTGCTTTTTTTGAGTTTAGGTTTATGGAAGCACAAAATAGTGTTTCACACTATGGTAGTTTTCAGGATTTTTTTATGTATTCTTTGATTGAAAAAAAAAAAGAAGTGGCTGCCATTAGTGCAAAAAGATTACAGTGTGTTTTAGGCTTTGTTGGATGGAAAGTAAAGGTGTGGCAGTGGTACTTACAGGATAATCTCTGCCAGTAACATGTAAAAGTTACTGGCAGAGATTATCCTGTAATAGTTGTTTTTTTTGTTACCTATGAAATGACTTATATGTATTGCTTTTTCATAGTGACAGGTACCAGGAGTACAAACAGAAACACGAGGAACTCAAGGCAGCCGTGCGAAAAGAACTGGGACTCAAACTTCCCAGCGAGCTCGCCGCCCTCGAGACTGCGAAGGGAGGAGAGAAAAGCTCCGATAAAGAAACCGAACATGGGAAGGAAGCTGGGGATGGAGCGGAGAACAACAGCGGGCAGGCTGCTGCCATTTCAGCTAATGGTCATGAGGTGGGGCCAGCTGATGAGGATGATAGTGACAGAGCCGCTTCAGATACTGGAGGTGAGATAGTGAACGGGGAGTCAGAGCACAAAGCTGGAGCAGCAGCTAATGGGGAGGTGGAGTCAGACAAGAAAGATGGTGAATTAAATGGAGCAGGGACTGCGACAGTTAGTCCACCGGTCCTGAAGTGTAAAAAGACCTGGGCCGATATTGTTTCAAACGCGAGTATAGTCAATGGAACACGAGATAAAGACAGCGCAGTCAATGGAGTTGCAGACGGTGTCACTGTCAATGGAACAGCAGACGAATGAACACATGTCAGACACAGACAGACTTTTCTGATGCAATATTGATACATCTGGACTCCGATATCGATTTTCTTCTTCTTTCTATTACGTCGATTTTACCATTAAATCACATTATACATGACAGTAACAGTCATTTAGTTTTAGCAGGCTTGGTCATCTTCTTGCAGTTGGACACTTTCTGCTCTCGGTTTTATTCTATGCACTTTAGATCTTCTCAACATGCCTTCATTCATTCATTCATTCAAGTGTCAGCCTCTCTTAACACACACACACACACTCACGTTAGGTCGGGTCTTCCTCCATCTCCTTCTGGAAAATGAGTCTGTGTCTGCTCATAACGTCCTGCACACATTGAAACAGCCAATCACTGTTGACAGGACGCCACATGCTTACTGACTCACTGGTGCTGACGAGATTAGGTACTGAAATTTGGTGTTGAATGACATATTTCTTAGGTGATTCAGAGGACGTTTGATACTCACTTGATACCACACAAGTATTGAAGTTCGATACCCAACCCACATTTTTTTTTTTTTGTTTTTTTCAAAGACACTGCTGTAAAATAAAAGTCTCAGAGGTGATTTGATCCAGTGATGCACACAATTAAGATAAGAGTGTGAGAGGATGAGTATTACTTTGTGTTGAAGACAATATTACTGATGCAGGGTGAGGGCTGTACTGAAGTGACTTGTTTTCCCCCCCCAACAATAAACTTTTTACTCTGTATATAATGTGTTTTCTCATCTTTAAGAGCCCATTTTGATTTTCTCTCACATGCAGTAACTTAAGTTTAATTGGACAACTTTAGCTTTAACCTTAACCAGTTAATACCTAGTCTTAAACCCTCAGTCCTGATTTGGATGGAACAGCAATGACATACAGTATAATCTAAGAATTAAAAGGAATTATAATTTTAAAATTGATGAAGCAAATGCTACAGTTGTAGGTGTTTTTAAAAGTAAATAAAACACTTTTGTAAGACAATTAAAGTTTATTCTGACAGAAGCAAAAGGTAAAAAAAAACAAGATTAAAGTTTACTGGCAAATGTTTACATGTTGGGTGAAAATACCATCTTGTGTTTTACTGTGCTCCAGAAATCTTCTTTCAGGTTTTTTTGTTCTCTCTCGTGTCGTCTTCTGTTGCACCAATTGTCCCCGTGTCCTTCCTCTTTTCCTCCTGCCCAGCAGCTCCATCTTAGACATCCTTTGTCCAATATAATCACTGCCTCCTCTGCACGAGACCAAACCACCTCCAAACCGCACAACCTGATCAGTCCCTCAAATATGTTCATTCCCAATCCTGTCCATCCTGGTCCCTCCAGCACCTCTTGTCTTTTAGACAGTGCCACTGTCTCCCAGCCAAATACCATAGCAGGTCTCAGTGACGGCTTGTAGAACTTCCCCTGCTCTCCTTCTGTCACACATCAGCCCTGACAATCACCTACAACTAAGTAATGAGGATTTAATCTGTAAAGAAATTAAATATCACTGCACCAGACAAATTAATAAGTTCTCCCAATACTATCAATTTTTTCCTTTCTATGTGAAAGCCAGCTTCAATTATTTAATTCAAAGAGGTTGATATTTTTCTATTTTACCTCAAAAGTCAAGCATCAATTCAGAGCACAATTAATTTTTTTTTAAGTCATATTAACAGAAACAATAATAAAAAAAAGGTCCAGTATTAGCCACCTCATGTGTCACTGCTGACTTTTTGTATAATCTCCAAATCAGGGCAGTGCAGGTACTCTGGTTCACATGGCTCTGCCCAGGTGGATTGCGGGAGTCTGTTAAGGCTGTTTGTAGGAAAGGTGATGACCGCTGTGTCACTGAAGACTTCAATGAGACGCGATGGACAGGGCAGCCGTCGCTCCTCGCACACGTTCAAAGCATGATAAATGTAGCTGTAGTCGCGCTGGAACTCTCGGCCGACTGTCCTGTTGGTACAAAAGGTTGGAAATTGTTATTACCTCCTCTCTCCTCCACTTCCTTACAGGTAGGGCTGGGTATAATATGGCATTTATACCAACTCCAGGAACTCACTTTTAATCAAAAAAAATCTTAAGTTTGCTGTGAAGCTAATGTTTGTATGTCATTTTAGATCTTCTCAGGCACCAGCGTCCCAAAACACAACCCAGACAAACTCTCTCACACACATACACTTCTCCTTTTCAAGAATGAACTTTGTTTGGTCACAACTTCCTCACACAGCCAATCACAAGCACTGTTAGATCTCGGTCAAACAGCATGTTGCATTCTTATTGGCTCACTGATGGTGATGAGATTAACTCCTTGGGTACAGTCAACACCACACAAGTATTAAAGTTTGATACCCAGCCCTACTTTACTGTTCATCTCCTTCCTTCACGTCTTGTACAAACCTGTCACTCATTCCAGTGAAGCTGTTTCCAACAATTGTCATAAGAGGAAGACACTGTGTGCTCCAGTTCCTCCACAGCAAGTTGTTGTACAAAGCTTTTCCACAATGCATCAGGTAGAAGAGTGTGGGCTTTTTTGCCAGACGTTTCCCTTCCTGCAAAATACACAAGAGTAAGACTGTCAAGCAAGTTCAATAATCAACTGTAAGGAAGCAGACTTATTTAAAAGCTTATTTAAATCACACCATACAGGTCCATTCACAGTTTTAGCTGACACAGCATAGAAGAGTAAACAGGTAGGTCATGTGACATAGACACACATCTGAAATAAATAAATCTTAATACGTAGAAAAATCCAATAAAAAGATGATTGTACTGTTTCTCCAGGGTAATAACACAATTTTAATAGCAAATCAGGGCTGAAACTAACTATTAATTTCATAACCAATTAATCTGTTGAGTGTTGATTTCCCAAACCTGGAAATGATGATGTTCTCAAATGTCCTGTTTTGTCCACAAACCGAAATGATTCAGTTTTAATCATTTCTTTGTTATATGGAGTAAAGAAACCAGAAAATATTCACAATTAAGAAGCTAAAAATTCAGAACGCTTGTTTTGTTATTTGAAACAAAACAAAAAAAAACAAGCCGATTGTCAAAATAGTTGACGATTAATTTAGTAATCCATTAATTGAATAATCATTGCAGCCCTAAAATAAACCAACACAAACATTGAACAACATTTTTTTTTTGTGTGTGTATTCTCCTGCGGCATTAAATATCTACATAAACAACAACTGACCTCGTTCTCTGTGAGCACATTCAGACCCAGCTTCCTCAAAATGTCCCTCTCTGCAGTGGAAAACATCGGGTCATAAACAGAACAGTCCTCCAGTGGAATCTAAAGGGGGAAGAGCAGGAAAGAGAAAGTTCAAGATGATCACAGGTGAGTGTTAATATTTACCTCAGTGGAAGAAAAAAAACATCACTGACCTGCCCTGCATCTAGCAGCAGCAGTAACATGGCAAGCTGGAAGCGAGCAACTGGACAAGAGGAAAAGGAGCCCAGGCCATAACACACACACTCCAGCTGCCGGCATGGGCTGCCTTCCCCGTCTTTCTCCGGCTGCTCAGTGGGATCCTCAGTGTCTTTACTCTCGGGAGGTTTAGACAGAGATGCTGATCCTGCCACCAGCAGCTGCTCTGTAAAACCATGACAATACAAGCATTTACTTTAACAATTCAGCATGTATGCAACAGTCATATCACAGTGTTAATATCACACTTCCTTTAAAAATGTAGGCCGGAAAGACTAAAAAGAGAAAAAGGGAGGCTGATTATTCCATAACAAAGACAAAAGCATCACTCCATAGTGTACCAGTGCCGCACACAGACTCACAGAGTATTTTGGAATTAATTACAATTACAACTAAAAGGGTTTGTT
The DNA here is from genome assembly GCF_019176455.1 of Solea senegalensis. Taxonomy (NCBI): domain Eukaryota; kingdom Metazoa; phylum Chordata; class Actinopteri; order Pleuronectiformes; family Soleidae; genus Solea; species Solea senegalensis. The sequence goes on along the minus strand of NC_058025.1, from coordinate 9,918,030 downwards.
TCTACTCAGACTGGTACTTATATTAACATATTTCACTGAGTATGCTTTTGTGATAAACAGCATATGATTTTAAAAGAAATACACTGCAACACACCTTTCCATTTCTGCCAAATCCCGTCACACCTGAGCTCAGACCTAGAGACGGAAATGGAGAACAGAGTTAGAAGGACATGTGTGGATTGTTACCAACAAGCCTTTACATTAAACCTGTCAATTGTGTGTTTGATAGGAATTAGATTTCTTACGCCGTCTCTCTGATTCGTTTAATGGTTTTCCCGATATCCAGCGGCTCCTCCTGGCGGCACCTGGAGGCCGAAGTTCCCTGGTGTGTTTTCTTTGATTTCCGCGCTGCGCCTTTACGTTTTCGGGCCACCTGCCACTCTTCTCCAGTGTCAGACATCTACACAAACTCACCTTATCGCTGTCTATGGATATAAACAAATGTACACATATGTTTTTGTATGATTCGCGTGTTGACTTGGTTTATGGAACCAGCAACACACGGGGACCGAATTAAGTGTGACACGCTCTTCTTTTTCCTTTGTCTTGCCTACGTAAGAAAAAAAACATTGCATAAGCGCCACCTGCTGCTCCGGAGTGTGGATCACACGCTTTTGTTCCTCCTGTGTTCTTGCACTCTTGTCTACCGCTTTATTCTCCAAAGGAAGGGCTCATGACTGCGGTCTAACACTCGTTTCTCTGTGGTTAAACTATCAGACGCTGAATTATCACGCCCTCATTACAAAGGCTTTTACGGTAAAAAGTCTGCGAACCAATGTATCAATCTGATTTGTACGGATATCGACATTCAGTTTTCAAAATAAAATACCGGACAGTTTACATAGCAGTTTCAGAGAAACGTTAAAACTCCCACAGTTTTACACTAGCCCTATACAGGCCTTTAAACAGGTGAAAATAATACAGTGCCATTATTATAATTGCATAACCCATAATGTCGTTGTTACAATTATGTGAATAATTCTGATTACAGTGGCTTCCACGGTACCAACCAAGGACACAATTTTGTACAGATTTAACAGGATGTACGCGCTGGCGTTAACTGCAGACACCGGAAGAAGATGTGTTTTCGTGTGTCAAACGACGATCGAGCCAACGCCGGATCGAGCTAGTAGCTGTTAGCTGTTAGCTGTTTCGTCTCTAATTTCGCCCTCATAAGATATTATGCGCGATTGATCTTCAAGTAAGATGGCAACTAACAATATTGTGATTAACTACATTTAACAACAGACTGACATTATTTTCCTTTTTGGTGATATAATGCGAGTATTTACATTATATACCGTTAGCTTCTGCTAATGAAAGCTTGTTTTCGCGGTGTATTTTTTAAGTACGTTTTGTATATTGGTATTTGGAATAACAAACAGTTTCAACTGTTTATATTTTACTCATAGTTGTTATTAGCATGTTTAATGGATGTTGTTAATATCGTTGACCTTATATCGAAACACTCGTAGGTTAAGGGGGTGTAATGATGGGTTGATAAAATAAAGCTCTCAGTTGCATCTCGATGTTATATATTTTTAATATCACTAGATAATAATCTCAGCAGATACTCTTTTTAGGTGTACTATGTCACTTGTTAAATTATCTTAGTTGTATGTCTGTTGTGTTATGTAGAGATGTCTATGTCCCACCTTTATGGACGGAGAGGGGAGGAAGAAGAGCAGGAGGGAGTGGAGATTGAGAGCTTCGAGGTGACAGACTGGGATCTGGCCAACGAGTTCAACCCAGACCGTCGCAGATTCAGGCAGTCAAAAGAGCAGGCCACCTATGGCATCTGGGCTGAGAGAGATTCAGATGAGGATGAGAGGCCAAGCTTTGGAGGAAAGAAGTAAGTCATTAGAGGTTTGGGTTTCTTGCTCGTCTGATGCCCCGTCTTTTATCATCGCAAGAGGAAGAAGAAGTTGAGAACACCAATGTATGCCTTATTTTATAGGTATTATTTAAATTTGTCCACTGCAGATCGAAAGACTACACTCTTCCAGTGAACTTTGTGAGTGGTGGACTGCGCAAGAGCGCAGCTGAGGAGAAACAGCAACAAAAAGAAGGAGACCATTCTGGCGATGATTATGATGATGATGATGATGCCGTGCCACCAGCCCCTATTCCTCCTCATGGCACTGCACCCAAAAAACTGCAGATGGTAAACTTGGTCACATGTATAATTTTAGCCCACAGCAGTTAAATTTGCGATTGGAAAATGTATGAACATGATATGAATGTACAAATGTATTATTGGCAGGGTAATTTCAGCAGGAACCAGACACAGAGGTTTGCAGGAGGCATACAGTCTGGAAAAGGCATCGGTAACTGGGAGAAGCACACAAAAGGAATTGGACAGAAACTTCTTCAGAAAATGGGATACCAGCCAGGCAAAGGCTTGGGCAAAAATGCACAAGGTGGGTAAGACTGAGTGACTGTCATTGAGGTGGTCAATAACATTTCAAGTTTTACAGAATATATACTGTAAACAAGAGTTAATGTAAATCTCATTATTGCTGCAGGAATTGTCAACCCCATTGAGGCAAAGGTCCGTAAAGGCAAGGGAGCAGTGGGTGCTTATGGCAGTGAGCGAACACAGCAGAGTCTTCAGGATTTTCCTGTGGTGGACTCAGAAGAAGAAGAGGAAAAGGTAGCGATGGCCAAAATGTCTTTGCTCTTGTTTCCAACAATATCAAATTTTAGATTATATAGTAAAAGTGATATTCTGGAGTCAGTCAGCACTACTTTTTTTTGTCAATTCCTGCCTGCGTAGGAGTTTCAGAAGGAGCTTGGCCAGTGGCGTAAGGATCCTGCAGGGTCTGCAGGAAAGAAGAAACCCAAGTATTCTTATAAAACTGTAGATGAGCTAAAGGCTAAGGGCAAACTGGTAGGACGAAGCACTGCAACATCTGCTGGAGAGCTAGCACAGGTCAAGGTAAGTTTGAAAATACTCCTTTTTAACGTTTTTCTTTAGCTTTTCTTATCTTACCTCTCGCTGATCAGGCTGATTTTACTGAAAAACCCTGAGGAGCTTAAGTTGGATTGTGTATTTACCACACATTTCTGTGGATGTATTTTCTCAATCCCATGTCTTTAATTGTCACTAGGTGATAGATATGACTGGAAGGGAGCAAAAGGTATACTACAGTTACAGTCAAATGACCAACAAGCACAGTGTTCCTGATGAAGGCCCACCAGGCATTTCCACCAGGGATCAGAAATCATCTGGCTTTGGTTTGCCCGAACTTGAACATAACCTGCAGCTGCTGATAGACCTTACGGAGCAGGACATATTACAGGTATGAGGTGTATAAGTCTGTCTGCACTTGTTTGATGATATTGTGCTTTCTTTTATTTGTCCATTTACCACTCAGCTATTTCTACCTCTCTCACATACTAATAATTTCTGTTATCTCATCGTATCAAACCTTGTTTTAGTCCGCCAGACGACTGCAGCATGAAAAAGATGTCGTTGTTTCACTGAGCCACGAGTCAAAAGCACTGCGGAGCAGACTGGATGCAGAGCAAGATGCCATTCAAAGAATGGAGGCCATACTGGAGCTGGTGGACCGGTTTCCTTCTGGGGAGACTGCACCTGGGGAGGGACCTACCCTGCAGGTGCATATAATGTCAACACAGACTAGTAGCCACAGTTATTTGACTGTTTCGGTTTATTGATATCACTTCTCAAATCCAAAAACCTGATTCATTTAAGTGCTTTCCTTTGTCTCTGTTCAGGAGTGTGCCCATATCTTTGAGACATTACAAACAGACTATTATGAAGAATACAAGACAATGGGATTAGCAGATTTGGCTGTAGCTGTTGTTAATCCATTACTCAAAGAGAAACTTCGTTCCTGGGACCCACTGAAGGTATACCTTTCTAATCACCCTCCAAGTAACAATGCATGGTCGTAATTTAATTTATTCATCAAATTCTGAGTAACCATTCTGGGATTTATTTATTTTTTTCAGGACAGTGCTTATTGTCTGGAAGACATTGGTCAGTGGAGAGCAATCCTTGAATCAAGAGACATGCATTCCAGTGCTCCGGATTCAAATATGGACGCTTACCACAGGTAATTTCAAACAAAGTACACATTCAACTCTGCTAATGTGTAAGTACGGAAACATTTTATTAAGTAAGTATTATAGCTTATAGTATACTATATAGTATGGTTTATAGTGATGTGTTTACATGTGTCCTTTCTTTCAGGCTTTTGTGGGAAGTGTGGATCCCAGTGATGCGGTCATGTGTGTCAGGCTGGCAGCCCCGTACAGTTGGGCCAATGGTAGATTGTGTTGAAGTGTGGGCTCCTATTCTTCCCCTGTGGATTCTAGATCACCTTTTGGAGCAGCTGATCTTACCCCGGCTACAGCGAGAGGCGAGACAACTATTTCCTTTTAAAGATGCACTTTCATAGTACTTTTCGCTTAATTTAAATCTACTAACGTTTGTCACTTTGTCTGATAGGTGGACAACTGGAACCCTTTAACTGACACAGTGCCCATCCACTCCTGGATCCACCCTTGGCTGCCTTTGTTCCAATCACGTTTAGAGCCTCTGTACCCGCCCATCAGGAGCAAACTGTCCAGTGCATTGCTGCGGTGGTATCCCAGTGACACCTCGGCCCGCCTCATCCTGCAACCATGGAAAGATGTTTTCACTCCAGGTGCATGGGAGGCCTTCATGGTGAAAAACATAACCCCAAAGCTAGGTCTGTATTCATTCATCAGTGCTACCTGAAGAATACTACAGCAATAGGATAAAATGTGTTTCCCACAGGCTCTCTGACATATTTTTCCCGAATGATTTCTTGTTTCCCACCACAGCATTGTGTCTGGAAGAGTTGGTTATCAACCCTCACCAGCAGCAGATGGAGCCATTTCACTGGGTGATGGACTGGGAGGGCATGATGTCCCCATCAAGTCTTGTGTCTCTGCTCGACAAAAACTTCTTTACAAAGTGGTTGCAGGTCAGTGTACAGGTTTGCATCTCAAAGAGTTATTGAGATGCTGTTAACCCATGTGATTTAATCTTTTTTTGGTGATTATAGGTCCTGCGTTTATGGCTGAGCAACAGTCCCAACTATGAGGAAGTCACTGAATGGTACCTTGGCTGGAAAGGCATGTTCAGTGAAATGTTGTTGGCACAGCCACTCATAAAGGAGAAGTTCAGTGAAGCTTTGAAGATCCTGAACAATGCAGTGTCTTCAGGCATGGGTCAGTATAGCACACGGTCTCAGGAGTTAAAGATGCTACATGTAAAATATGTACAACAGCAGCCTTTTGGCAATTTAAATGGCTACTACAATCCCAGGTTAAAACACTGGACGCTCCAAACTCACCAACAGCTTGTGAAACACAGAAATAAGACATGTAATTTTCCTATCGTTTGTTTTAAACCTGTTTGATTAATGTGTCAGGAACGGATGGAGATTTAGAGCGTTCTCCAATTTGTTTCCCTTGTCCAGGAGAATAATGTCCTCACTGGCATCTGGCTATAACTTCCTCTCTACGTTAGGCCATTTATTTATTTTTTGATCTAGTCACTTATATAATCATTTATGTGTTAATATAATAGATTTTTTTGTATGCATGTCACCTCTTAAAGAGATTGTGGTGATTCACCATATTCTGTATTGTCCCCAAAACATGTTACAAAAACATGTTTTATATCCACAGGTGGATATATGCAACCCGGTGCAAGGGAGAACATCGCATATCTCACTCAGACAGAGATGAGGAAGGACTTGCATTACGAAGCGATGCAGGAGCGCAGAGATGCAGAGAGTGTGACTCACAGGGGCATCGGCATCGGCACTAGCGGCCAACCGCTCTTTAAAGATCTTGTTCAGGGCAAGGCAGATGAAAACAACATTGTCTTTATGCCTTTAATGGCCAAACGGCATGAGGGTAAACAGCTGTACACATTTGGGCGCATCGTCATCTACTTAGATAGGGGGTTTGTGTTTGTGCAAGGAGAGAAGACTTGGGTGCCCACGTCTTTGCAGAGTCTGATTGATATGGCCAAGTGAGAATGCATTGACCAATTTCTGTCAGGTGTAAAAGAGTGTGAGCTGTTTTCTTGCCCAAGGACCACTGAGCTACCCCCTCAGCCCCTGTTGTTTATAACACCAGTTATTTGAGACTAAGAAATCTTTGTAAAACTGTTGGGAAATGTAAATAATAAACTCTTTTTTGAATATATGTGGTTTACTTGGTTTCTGTTAAAATCAGCGATTAGATGCAAATATGTTAAAGCACTTGCATCATATAAAATGTATACATGAGTATATATGTATGAAGATGTACATATACAGTATGTGTATATATATATATATGTGTTTGTGTGCTCAGAATTGACTCTTGTAAGAGTTTTCAATTATGTCTTTTGCTACTGATTCTGGAGATTGCTGCATTTGACACAGTGGACCATGAGATCTTGATCTCTGGTTTAGAGAAGTTGGTGGGTACAGCACTAGAGTGGTTCAGGTTCTACTTGACAGAATAAACTTTCTGTGTCAGCTGGTGACTCTGCATCCTCTGCTCCCACTTGGAACTATGTTTAAGAGGCACAGCAATTAATTCCACTGTTATGCTGTTGTTTGGATGTATAAGATTGGATTCGAGTTAATATGGTGATGTGACCTCCACCCAGGACAGCTCCATCATCATTAAATACGCTGATGACACCACCATCCTGGGGCTCATCAAGGGGGGAGACGAGTCAGGATACAGGGCCCTGGTAAATAACATCACGGTCTACGGAGAGGAGAACGACCTCCTCCTCAACACAGACAAGACCAGGGAATTAATCCTGGACTTCAGTAAGAAACCCCCCCCTCTACAGCCTCTATTCATTAGCGGGGCTGAGGTGGAGAGGACAGACAGCTACAGGTTCCTGGGACTGCAGGTAACATCTGACCTGAGCTGGGCTTGTAACACCACAGCCACAGTGAAAAAAGCCCAGCAAAGAATGTACTTCATCAGGCTGCTCAGGAAAGCTGGACTGAACCACCGCCCTCTCACCCTGGCCTACAGAGGACTGATAGAGAGCATCCTCACCGCAGGCATCACTGTCTGGTACGGGAACACCACACAGGAAGAGAGGAAGGCCCTGCAGAGAGTCATAAAGACTGGGGAAAGGATTATTGGGACAAAACTTCCTACCATGGACTCCATGTATACGCAGCGTTGTAGGAAAAGAGCAGAGGGAATCATTAGAGACTCACTCCACCCCGCTCACACTCTGCTCAAACACAAACGCTGCAAGTACAACCTGAGGCACAGCAGAGCGGACAGCATCAAAACACACAGAACTCGCTTTTTTAACAGTTTTTTCCCGGCCACAGTCAGACTGATGGCAAATCAAAACCACTGAACTCTCTGTAAATTACCAGACACTACCTCACCTAACCATGTGTAACATTATGTGCAATATTCCCTCCCTGATAAATGTGCAATGTCAGAAATGTGCAATACACCCCATAATCTGCTGTATAACTGTATATTTCTTTATTTTTATTTCCCCACATCTTCAACATTTTTTTTATTTTATTTTATTATTACTTTTATACTTATATTTATATTTATCCTTAAGTGTGTTTATGTTTCGTACTACTGACTCGTAGAACCCGCACAAGATTTCCAATGTGCCTGGACTTTCTGTTTAAGCACAAATGGCAAATAAAAACCTTGAACCTTGAACCTTGAACCTTGACCTAATCTGTCTAATGGGTATTATTTGTTTTTATTATAATAATAATAATAATAATAATAATACAAATAATAATGATGATGATAACACAATAAAACATATTATTATAATATAATTTTCTGTAATTATTTTTTTTCTGACTGAAACGCTTGGATTGTTTTGCTTCTGAAGGTGGAGCTATAGCTTTTTGTCCTGGCAGGGCTTCCGTCCACAGTCGCGCTCAGTTAACGGTGTTACAAGAGAACGTGTTCGATTGCACACAATTTAAGAGTTTCTGACGCATACTTGCCAATTGTGGGTAAGTACATTTGAAAAACTGTTTCATCTGACTCATGCTATACTCATTTAAGTTATGTGCTTGGAAACACGTCTTTAATATGAGCCGACAAGCTAATGGTTGTTAGCTCCTGAGCTAGTCGGCCTTAGCTTGCTACAAGGCTACAATGCTAACCTTAGCTACTAGGCCAATAGGGGGGCAGTACTGTATTGTATAACATAATTTTGTCTAACAACAACAACATCATCGCCGTCTAGTAACAGATGGCGTCAGACGCCCTGAAGAAGCGAAAGGCGAAGGTTCTTCGCAGTGAAGGAGGAACCCCGGAGATGAAAAGGGGTCGCGCTGAGGGGGATCAGCAGGTAACGACACAACCAACTGCTATGCAGCTATGGCTACGTTCAAACTTACTATATTGTGTACTGGTGTTAATTAATGTATCCTGCTTCTTTTGAATTTTATTTTGAGAACATCGTGGTTTAAAAAAAGAAGAAGCCCACATGGGATAAACTAAACATATTTTGAGATTTGATGCCAGGCTACATTGGGGCAGCTGTAGATTAGTAGTACTGAAGGTTGTGGGTTCAGTTCCCCGTCTACATGCCAATGTGTCCTTTTCAAAGACGCCTAAACTCATGTTGCTCATGATGGCTGTGCTGGCAGAATGTGAATGGGTATGAAAGATGATGATAGGAGACGTGCAGTAGTGTGAATTCCAAAATATGTGTCAAGCAGCTTTGAGTGGTCTTGCACATGATCTCTCGAGCAATTTCCCCTATAAATTTTGCTAAATTTTACACACTACATGGCTGGACTGGTAATCTGTCATACCGGGCATTTTCCTGGTGGACCGACGCAAGAGGCCTGTAGACAACACAGATCATTTTTCCCCAGTTAAGGCCAGTCACTACTAACGGCCCGAACAGCGGCCCATTGGTTAATTTACTTTACTAACACTGGGCTGGCCCAATCATGTCTATTATCGTTGGCTGAGACGTAAGGCACAGACAGCGGCTCATTTGTTAATTTCCTGTGCTGACACTGGGTTCAAAACAAAGTAGCACTACTAGGGGTGTGATGTTCTCCTGATGTAGTTTGTCTTTGTTAGGAGTCACGTGTTTATAATGAGGAGGTGGAGCTGGATGGCAGAGACCCTGAGCAAGACTATCTTCAGTACAAAGAGTCGTGTGAGAGTTTGGCCACTCTCATGAATGAGATTCAGGAGCTCAAAGCTAATGGAGCCAAGGAGGGGGTAAGAACCCTACTACTAAAAGCATCCAGTCTATTCAGTTATTATAAGCTGATTTCATTCTCAATAATATTCCAGTCTTTGAAGACTAGCTAAAGTAATTGTGGGTCACCAATGAAACAAATGCAATTGCATTCTTCATTCTCAGTGTGCTGAGGTTGAGCAGAGACGTATGCAGAGCTGCATCCACTTCATGAATCTGAAAAAACTGAATCGTCTGGCTCATATGCATCTCAAGAGAGGCAGAGATCTAACACATGAGGTAAATCCCAAGCAACTTTTAATTACTGTACTGTTTGAATGAGATGTTAAAGAAATACCAGCTTAGTTCAAGTTCAGTTTTTTAAGTTTAATATGTGAAAAAAGTGCTTCCTTAACTCCTTTTTGTGCTGATTGAGGGAAGGTAGTTGAACACTGAGCATATTGTATCCAACACTTTACTGCAGTGGCTGCCACTGTCAGCAAAAATAGTTTGTACACACTCAGGTTTTTATTTTGGATTCAAATGCCAGCTCTTTTTGTTGATAATTTCTTTTATTGAATCCCAATTTGGCACTTTGTTTTCTTTCTTTTTTCAAGGGTCATCTATGTTGTGTTTGCAAAGTAACATTGAGCCGCATGGTTTTTTTTTTCTTAGGCAAAGCAGAAGGTGGATGTACTGCATCTGCAATTGCAGAACCTGTTGTATGAAGTCATGCATCTTCAGAAGGAGATCAGCAAGTGTCTAGAGTTCAAGTAAGTACAAATCTTTTCACTAGATATGAGCAGCTTTTAGCTTTTGTGTGCCAAAAATGTATTTGATATTTAACTGTTAACTCCTGTATTACTGTCCCAGGTCCAAACACGAGGAGATAGACTTGGTACCTGTGGAAGAGTTTTATGAGGGGGCTCCACAGGAAATTTCCAGGCCCCACCTCACTAAAAATGACCCCCACCAACTCACATTGGCTCGACTGGACTGGGAGCTTGAACAGCGAAAGAGGTGCGCAAACCTGCATGCATCTTTTCTACATTCTACCATGTTATGGTCTGGAAGCACAAAAAGCATTTGTTTTAATATTATTGTTCTCATACAGGTTGGCAGAGGAATACAAAGAGTCCCAGGCCACTAAGGAGAAGACCCAGAAGACCATCGAGGAGAAGAAGGAACATCTGACAAGCTTACAACCGGGGCTGAATGCAATCATGCAGGTATAAAATCAGTTATCAAGGTTTACATTTCATTGTAATACAGGTAACATTTCTGGGGGCTTTTTAGCCTTTATTAGTTTGGACAGATTGTGTGAAAGGTGGTAAGAGAAGGGGAAGACCCACAGTGAATAATTGCAGTTGGAATCGAGCCCTTGGGACACCAGCTCTACCAACTGTGCTATTCTGCCGTGGATTCTCTGAATAATGGTATGATTTCTGTGTGGTTCTCTTCCTCAGGCCTCTCTGCCAGTGCAGCAGTACCTAGCTATGCCTTATGAACAGACACAGAAACAGACTGAGATCTCCCGCCATCTCCCTCCACCACTGTATGTCCTGTTTGTTCAAGCAAATGCCTATGGACAGGCATGTGGTGAGTATTCATTTCAGAGTGTTTCTGTGTCAGACATTGACTATGTACTTAATGTGTGTGTATATATGGTCGTTGTCTTTTGATTGCAAAAGAATCTCCCACTGTGAAGCCACAAGATTCTCAAATTGGCCGGTGCAATGTCCATTTTTGAAACTAAAAGTCTCCAGGCGTCACCTGCAACCAGGCACTTATTGGACAATACTTGCTGTCTGTCACACAGTCGTTAACTCATATGCCATGTTTATCATCGATTTTCCTCAAAATAGGAACCTAATTTACAAAATTTACGTCATGCACCATTTTAAGAAGACCTGAAGCTAACTGCTACCCTCGTCTTATTTTCTGGGCTTCACTTTTCAAACGGGAAGACTACATCCATTTTTATGTACAGTGTATGATTTCAAGGCGGTGTTGAGTTTTGATTGACAGTGGTTTGTGTTTGTTTCCATTTCAGATAAAAACTTGTGCGTGTCAATCAACGGTGACGTGGATGAAGCCAAGGCTTTGTCTAAACCCCCAGAAGATTCTCAGGGTATAAACACCGCTATACCTTGCTGCCATCATACATTGTTGTTCAGTTCATTTTGTTTGTTGTACAGGTCTTTAAAATGTTCTGTTGTTTTATCTAGATGACGACAGTGATTCAGATGCAGAGGAAGAGCAAGAGAAAACGGTGAGTCTCAGACACACACACACTCAGGTCAATGAGTGCAGCAGTTCTTAATAAACCTATTTCTTCGCTGGACATACAAACTCTCCCTGAAGCCCGAGCTGTCACACTTTGTGGTCTGATAGGTTGGAGAGCAGCATTTATTGATTGCTTCCTGCATCTAAAGGAATGCCAGTTGGGACAATTTTAGAAGTGCTTTCCAAGAATTGGCTAGGTGACTGTAATCTGACCCCAGTTTGGCCACTTACAATATGTAACCTACCTTTTCTGCTCAGACCTTCACTTATACCTTTCACCCTTCTCTTTGGAATTCAACTGCTCCAGCACTGGAGATGAAGTCATTATCATGTTTCTCCTATAATCAGCTGAAATTTGATGCAGTGTTTTACTAATTTATTTGATACGCCACAATATCCAACACGCTCTTAATTTTTTGCTGTATTTCGCACCATCTCATGTTTCCATTGTTTTTTTACTGTCTGTTTTACAGAAGAGGAGACGGCCAACTGCTGGAGGCCAGCTGGACGACAAAAGACGAGAGATGCTGAAAAGACACCCTCTGTCCCTCTGCTTAGACCTCAAATGCAAAGGTAACATTACAATAGTATGTTGCAGTGCCAAATAAATGAAAGAAATATATGGATAGAAAGGATTAGCTGATGGCCCTAATGTAAGATAATGTTTTAGTTTTTAAAAATGGGATGAGTTCATTTATTAGATATTCTGTTTGAATGGAGTGAGTATGAATATAACGGTAGTCTTTGGGTTAGTGTGTGATAATTGCTAATTAAAAATGAAAATAGTGTCTGTGCACTTCCTCCTCTTCACCAACTTATTCAGGAGCTTCATTTAGATGATGGAGGTATATAGTTTATTTCAGATTGAGCAAACACCAGTTTGACCTACTTTGAATGTGAATGTCCTCTTCTTCTGTTGCCAGTGTAGAAAGTGTTTTTGAGTCCCATCCATAGTCAAACTGAAAGAGTTGGTTATCATTTTGAGTGTTTTGTTGCTCATGTGTAACCTTCAGGAGTCTCTGAGGAGTCATGTATTATCATCTTCATGGCATAGATACATTCATGACAAGTAAAATATGTGCAGCTTTCACAGATGAAGACCAAAGTCTGAAAAGTATTAACGGACATATACTCCATAGCTAGACTTAAACCTGGAGAATGCATGTTTTCAAAATGAACAATGCCAGAACCCTTCACAATCGACACTCTCTTTTCAATCAGACTGGTGAAAACATCTGTCCATTTCCTGTCTTTAGTCAGCACATTTAAGACTACATATTACCAAGTCATCTCAGAATCAGAATCAGAATCAGAATCAGAATCAGAAGAGCTTTATTGCCAAGTATGATTTGCACATACAAGGAATTTGTTCTGGTGACATAGGTGCATACAAGCATACAAAGTTTAAAAAAGAAAGTGAAACAGTAAGAAGTTAAGTGAAACAGTAAAACAGTAAAAGTTAAGTGAAACAGTGTTACATTCCTGTACATACTGTGAAACAAACTATACTCATCAGCTGGATATGATGTTTTGGCATGTATGTAAGAAAACATGACCACGCTCCATGTTTAAATGACATATTGACATCTTGTGTTCCCTCTACTGGCGATAAAAGGAATTGTGACTAATTACATGGAGACCTGCATTGCAGACGTAACTCTACCAAGGGGAGGGGGAGAGGAGTGAGAGAGATGTTTGCAGCATCGTGGCTCTGCAGCACCTACAAAAAAGCTGGAAAGGATATTTTCTCATCACCAGTCTCTGCAATGTTCTGCTTTTATTCCTAGAAGCTTCCTTCTCCTCAGTTATCCTCCCTGCTGCAGCAGACATTTTATTGCGGTAGAGTGTGTGTGTGTGTGTGACATAGTGTCACTGAGTTCACTGCAGAGTGTGAAAGATGACCATAAGCGAAGCATGTGTCCCCGGGGCGCTGCTATCTTCCATCGCAGCCGCACCTTTTCTTGCTCTCTAATGCTCTGCAGTGTAAAGTAATCCCTGGGGTGCGTTCACTGGGATGATGAGTGGTCGTCTTATAGTATTGAATTAGGCTAGTAATGGATTAGTTTGTTACCATGCGTTATCCACTATGTCTCCACAGATGGCAGCGTCCTCCATCTCTTCTTCTACTACCTGATGAATCTGAACATAATGACAGTCAAGACCAAAGTCTCTACCGCCACAGACCTAAGCACGGCCATCAGTGCAGGGTGAGTGTACACGTGTGTTCAGCTAAACATTCCCCCCTCCCTCTCTGTGTTTATGAAGGAAAGGTCAGATGATGACTTTTTTTTTCCTCCTCCTTCTCTAGGGATTTGTTGAAATCAGACACTCTGCTCAGCTGTCTCTACACGGGCGACCAGGGACGGGAAACACCCAATCCCGCTAATCGATACCAGTTTGACAAAGTCGGGTGAGAAGATGTTAAAATCACATTAGAATTATAACCCATCCCTAATGGGCAAAAGGTTCTGACTGGAACCACATTCCCACATGAAACGCACAAAGGTTGAGATTTAAAAATGTAGTGTGTAATATAATAAATGTTCATCATAATTAAAGTCTATCAGCTCCTCACGACTCGTGTTTCTCATTAATCTTAATAACCTGTGTACTTCCTGGATCTTTGTGGTGATACAGGAAATAAACTCACAGGTTCTAACCTCCTTTTTAGGATCGTTTGCTTTGCTGATTATCTGGAGGAGCTGGGCCATCCCTACAAGTGGGTTCAGAGTCTTGGAGGATTACATTTTCCCAGTGATGTAACAGAGGTGAGTGCTTGTGTTGAGTTATATCCCAGCACACTGACTGTGTGTGTGTGTTACAGGTGTTTGACGGCAGTATGTGTTTGTTGTGTTTCTTTCTCCAGGCTGTGTGTGTGGGCAGTTCACTGAGTGCCAGCCACATGGAGAGCACCATGAAGCTGCTGCGGGCACGAGTCCAGTCCCGCTTGGCTTTGCACAAACAGTTTGCCTCGTTAGGTACGTTACTCATTTTCTTTTCCTACATTAAACATCTCCTAATGACGAAGAAAGTAATTTAAGATTGAGGTTGTTTTTCCTCCTGTCCTCAGAGCACAGCATCATCCCCGTCTCCAGTGAGTGTCAGCACCTCTTTCCTGCCAAAATCATCTCCCGTTTAGCTCGCTGGACCACCATCACTCAGGAGGAGTATATGGTAAACACAAACACACAGTTTTGCATCTCTGTTTAGAACACTTCCATGACTTTGAGTTCATCCCAAACCTTAACCTAACCACAATTTAGATCTTAACCCGGAACTCAACCAGTTGCCCCAGGACCAGTTTTTGTTCCCCATTGCCAAGAAAATACAAATGTCTCACTGTGACATTTCTCCCTTCAAGGAACTACCATATACATGTCATGTGACTGAGGCTGGGCTGGCAAAGGAGACTGATCTGTACTTTATGGGAGTGGTTGAAAGAGGCACAGGTAGATACTCGTCACTGAAGTGGCTGTTATCGATCACTTGATTTGATTTAGTGAATAAACTATATCTGTTTCTTTCTTCTCAGCTCGTCTCCAGGCGGCAGTGGTGCTCAGTCCCCGTTACCCTGAGATCTCTCCAGTTTTCTCCCTCTCTCTCAGCTGGAAGGGAGAGCGCACTGGACGCACCGATGACAACCTCCGAGTATGAACACCTCAATCATTGATATTTGGCATTATTTACCTACAAGCTACTTATCTGATGCTGTTTGAGCAAATGTTTTGATCCTTGTTTTGCTTCTCTTACTGACGACACATGGCTCTTTGCACTCTGACTCGACTTTAGGCCATAGAGAGTGAGGTCAACGTGTTCAAAAACGAACTGCAGGGACCTCGTCCGGGGCACCAGCTCTTGACTAACCAGTTTGTCCGCCTTTGTGTCTGCCTGGATGTGTATTTGGAGACGGAAGAACACGACGATGGTGTGGAAGGACCACGAGAGTTCCCCCGTGAAAAGATGTGCTTGCGCACTGTCAGGTACAGTTTTATAAAAATGTTGTCAACGATGATTTTTATACAAATGTTGTCAACAATGAGATGCTAGGTTATGTTTCCATGCACAAAGTTGACTACGTCATTTTAACTGGACTTACTATCCTTTTCCCAGTATACAAGGGCTAGCGGGGAATCAGTTTATTGAACAACGTGTGCCAGCCTCTTCTCCACTATGTGGTGATATTCCCCCCTTTCAGCTTGTTAGTATAAAGCAGTTTCCAGTTTAGCTGGCAGCTAGTTGTTAGCATGCAGAACAGTGAGTCTTCCTACCATCCATTAATTAAAGATATTTAATCATTTGACCTGACGGTGCATAAACTCTGTTTCCTCATCAGTCTGCAAATTTACCAGTCTGAATTTTGCCACATTTTTCCTTCTGTTTAAGTATAGTTTCTGTTTGATTGAGGTGTATTTTAAAAGTCTGGGTTAAGTTGGACCAATAATATGTAAAGATACTGACTTACTAGATAGACTTGTGTTTCTCACTGCCTCACTTTTTCTCACTGCCTCTTTAAATTTCAGGGGACCAAATCGTCTGAAGCCGTTCAAGTACAACCATCCTCAGGGCTTCTTTAGTCATCGCTAAACCTCTGATTCTCTCTGCTGTACTCACCAGCTGTCTGTCTGTAACTAAGCTTACCTTTGTGACTCAGACACTCAATTTTTTCCTTTTTTAGTCTTTATACCAGTCTGCAAATAAAAGAACACTTGGATATTTTCATGAATACGTGTGTATCTGGTCCTTTTATTTTTGTTGCTTTGGTGTGCACTCCCTTCTCTACCCTTTACTTCTTCTTTGCCGCTCTATTTATAGCTGTTGTCTGCTACAGCTGATTATTATGCTATTGTCGTGCAGTGCTGGTGCAAGCTGAGTCATTTCCACTGATAGCCATGTCTGTGGAATATGGTATTTGGTGCATCTTCTACGATTGACCTTTAACCACTCATTTGCTCTCCTGGTGGCAGCAGTGGTGATCAAACTGCTCCACTGCTGGTAATTGTGACAAAAGTGTAACCTCTATTTTTGGATCAAACATAAAAATGGACGTGGTCTTCCATTTTGTGCCTCTAAACCAAACTGAAAGTAACAATATACTGAATTGCCACTGGTGGGCGACCACTATTTTCTATAGAGAATAGAACTCGTGTAAATGTGTTGATTTCTCACTTGATTTACAAAGTCAGGAAACATTTTCCTGAGTAGATAATCAATCTCTAGTTTAAACTCTTCTTCAATAGAACGTGATGTTGATTTTGTAAGTCAATAGATGATAATGCATGACTCATATGAGTGGACACCGATGTGATTAACACCTGGAATCATTCAGCAGGAGCATATTTTCAGACGACTTCTCTGAACTTCAGTT
The DNA here is from genome assembly GCF_019176455.1 of Solea senegalensis. Taxonomy (NCBI): domain Eukaryota; kingdom Metazoa; phylum Chordata; class Actinopteri; order Pleuronectiformes; family Soleidae; genus Solea; species Solea senegalensis. Next base: position 9,901,168 of record NC_058025.1, on the reverse strand, counting down.
TGTAAAATGGCACCGACCAAATCGTGAATCTCGAGGTTTCAGAACAGGAGCTAACTGTTGACTGTCTGCCTCCTGGGTGCTACCTAATCCACAACGTTGTTTAATGGATGTACTTGTGTGTAATTCAGAAAAAAATGCCAGTGTTCGGGCTGTAATGACAATCAATGAATCAGTTTGAGTGTTTTTCTTGCACTCCAGCTAAGATCATTAAAATTAATAGTTGTAAAACACCAGCAAGGATATTTTTTGAGAGTTTGACAACTATAATTAGTCAATATCCTTTAATATTTGAATTACAGATTTTATCACTGGACAGTAAAACATCTCTAAACTTGCACATTCAAGTACAAATTCAAAGATTTCTAACTGAACTACAGTGTAGAAACAAACTCTGGGTAAATATTCAGATGCTCTAATGCAGTAGTACGCAAACTTTTTATATGTTAAAATACAGTGGTGTAAATAGACCGAGCAAAGTCAGCCTCACAGGAGGCAGATAAATTTCATTATTCTCCTCGTCCTCACACAATACTTCACACATTGGTGTAGTGACATTAGATTAAGATGGAGCGAGAGATAAGGTGACTCTCATTATTATTTAATTGATGTTTCTTTTTTTTCATTTTCTACACATTCTGGTCACTAACCCTGTTCTATTCAGTAGAACAGTATTTCAGAGGACCACTTGTTGTACCACAGTTTGAGAACCATGGTCTTTAATGATATGTCTTGCGTACCTCTGTTACACACTTGAGCTTTAAATATAAAAGTTAAAGGACAAAAAAAATTGCGTCCCATTAAATGAAATTCATCCTGTTCAGTTCCCCTGAGCGCACGTTTGACTGTCTTGTTTTGTCCGCGGTCTCCCTCGGGAAAGGGATTTCTACTGTGTCTCAAGAGACTCCCTGCTTAAATAAAGGTCAAGTAAAAAATGAAATTGAGTGAGAGCAAAGAGCACTGCTGCTGCTGCTGCTGCTGATTAATACATGAACTTGGTCTGTGAGATGCTGATGCTGATGATGACGTGGGTGCAGTGGCTGCTGCTGTGGCTGGGAACAGCCCCCCCCCCCTCCTTCACCGCAATGCAGTGCACTTACAGCTTTTACCTTTCACTCTCACACTTTGCACAATAATCAGCAATCGTCATTTTTGAACACTCGAGTGAAGAGAAAGAGCCCACGAAACTCTCGATTTTTCACTCTTTATTTACTGTTTCACGTTGCATATTCTCAGCAGTTTATACAGAGCACAGTCATCTTTGTCTTTAGCATTGCAGACCAGTGGAGTGAGACGGTGCAGTTCACGTGTCAGGAGAAGCTGCATTAAGGTGCACAACAAGCATAAATTTCAAGTCTTAAACTGATGTGCGTGTGCAAATATAATATAGACATTTTGTATCTCCTTAAATATACACTTCTATAGTCAACATGTGTCACAATCTTTAACTCATGGTGGTGTTTTTGACATCGGTACAGCAGGCTCCTGCCATCCCCGTCAGTGGGATTCAGTTTAAATGCACTTGTTTAATCGTCAAGGGCACTCGTCACATTCAGATGGAAGAGTTTAGAGCATTCTGCATTCACTACAGTCATACGTCAGAAGCATCAGGGATGTGTAATGGCCATACTGAGGGCGCAGGGGGATTATTTGCTACAGAAAGCACTATTGCTTACATACTGTTACCTGCTTTTATGTGAACACTACAGTGTCAGTCTAAACGGCTGGTTACCTCCAGCCTCTCGGCCCTGCCTTCCCTTATAGTTCCTTTGGCATCTCGACCATTCCAGCTTCTCGCTTTCACTTCTTGGTCTTCTCCTCCTTGCTCTCCTTTGACTCGGTGCTGGAGGATTTCTCCGCCTTGCCTTCGTCCTTCACCGCCTTACTCTCTTCTTTACTTGTGTCCTTCTTCTCCTCTGGCTTCTTCTCCTCTTTCTTGCTCTCTGCTTTTTCAGGCTCGGCTTTAGGTGCGGGCTTCTCCTCTGGCTTCTTCACCTCTGGTTTCTTCTCCTCTTTCTTGCTCTCTGTTTTCTCAGGCTCAGCTTTAGGTGCGGGCTTCTCCTCTGGCTTCTTCTCCTCTGGCTTCTTCTCCTCCTTCTTTCCCTCTGTTTTCTCAGGCTCGGCCTTAGGAGTGGGCTTTGCCTCCGGCTCGGCCTTCTCTGATTTTGGAGCAGAAGGCTTCTCCTCTTTCTGGGTGCTCTCTTTGGCGTCGGGCTTTGGTGCAGGCTTATCTTCTGCGGGCTTAGTAGGAGCAGCAGGTTTTGAAGCATCATCTGTCTTTGGTGCTTTATCTTCTTTGCTCTCCGTCTTTGCGTCAGGTTTGTCTTCCTTCTCTGCTGCTTTGCTCTCTGGCTCTTTCTTCTTTGGTTCCTGCTTCTTCTCCTCCTCCTTCACAGGTTGTTCTTTCTCCTTGTTATCCTCCTTGACGGGCTGAGGCTTCTCCTCCTCCTTCTTCTCCTCTTCTTTGGCGGGGACAGGCTTTGCCTTCTCTTTCACTGGAGACTTGGGTTCAGGGGATTTGGATTCAGGGGATTTGCTGGGTGGGGATTTTGACACGGGTGATTTTGGTGCAGGTGACTTTGAATCATCTCCTGCAGGGGATTTAACTGCAGGCGACTTTGCAGGTGATTTGGCTGCTGGTGATTTAGATTCTGGTGACTTTTGTGGTGATTTAGATTCTGGTGATTTAACAGTAGGAGATTTAGGTTGTGGGGATTTTGACGGAGGGCTTGCAGCCTTTTCCGGGGATTTGGGCTGCTCTTCTTGGTCCTCTGCTTCCTCTTCTTCTGCCTTCTCATCTCCTTCACCCTCCTCTTCTTTCTCTTCCTCTCCCTCTTCCTCCTCCTTGTCTTCTCCCTCTTGACCTTCCTCTTCTTCCTCTTCTTTGGTTTCCTCTTCTTCCTCCCCTGCCTCCTCCTTTTCGTCCTTTTCCTCCTCGTCTGCTTCCACGGTGACCTCTGTCACCTGGGTCTCGTCAGTCTGTTCCTCCACAATGACGGTGTCTGAGATCTCGTCTCCTTTCACTTTCAGGTAAGCAGAGACTCTGCCTTCAAAGTAAGAGTACGGAGCTCCTCCTGACACAAAGCGCTTCTCCTCGCCTTCCAGTAATTTCCTGATGCAAAGACAAACATTGTGAAACAAGGCTTGTAAATTGTCAACAGAGAATAAGACGGGATTTAACAACACACTGACAAACCTGTAAGCTGCTATCTCAATATCCAGAGCCATCTTCACATTCAGCAGGTCCTGGTAGTCCTTTAGTTGACCGGCCATCTCCCACTTGGTGGTTTTCAGCTCATTATCCAGCTGATTGATGGTCTCCTGCAAAAATGTAAGCAGACACAGGTGAAATGTGACATAAGATGTTTGCAGTTTGGATGGATTTTTCCTGCGTGATGTGATGAGTGAGATGTCTGTATGCCTGTAGCGAGTTGAGGTCATCATGGTGTCTGTCTTCGCTCTCCATGCGCTGCCTCTCCAGTGACTCCTTGGTTCCTCGGAGAGTCTCCAGCTCGATGGTGCGGCTCTGGAGCTGGCGGCGGTACTCGGCAATCTCTTCCTGGCTCCCGCGGATGGCATCGTGGTTAGTCCTGGCAGTTTCAGACAGGCGATCCATGCGGACTAAAGGGAGCATAGACAAAAGTGTGTGAAACACTTAGAAACCACACCTCAAGTGTGGAGACAGTAGACAGTAAAATCTCTTTCTTTTAGCTTTTTAAAAAATGTTATCATTCTATTGTTATCTATTAGTTTTCATCTTGTGTACATCGGTTTTACTAACCTCTGCTGTTTTTTTAAAAAAAGTGGTACATAAATAAAACTGGACTGGATTAGATAAGGTAAAAGACTGTTTTTATCCTTGGACATTTGACCTGTCCCTTCACTGAAGGCCTAAGAGAGCAGACACTCACCACTGGGAGTGCTGATTGACCTTGACAGTGACCATCTGTCACTCACTAGCCTGACTCAGCTTCCTCCCTCGTCCAAGCATGAGCGAGCCTTGCTGCTGCAGTCAGCTGGACGTTACAGGGAAGGTCATTCCGTTTGCACCTTTATCGAGTGCATCGAGTCAGCACGTAAACGACTGCTGACCTCACACGTCAGTGTGTAGAGACCATTAAGTGGAGTGACACACCGTTTTAAAGTGCTGTTTACATGTAACCCTACTTGGCCTCTAAAGTTTCCACTCTGATGCCACCGCGTCGACTCGAGCAGCCCCAGGAACAGTGACCTTGATGCAACTGGACTGGATCTTTTCAGATCGGTCAACAGACAGAACAAGCAAAAGCAGACGTATAACACACATGAGGAGGAGCAAACAAGAGCACACCCACTGTTACCCAGAGTGAGAGTGCAGTCTCCTCTCTCTCTCCCTCTCTCTCCTGCCTGCAGTGCTTGCCATAAGTAAAAATGATCATTCTGCGGCAGCAATGCACCCACAGAAAAGCGCATTATTTAAAAATGGGACTCTTGATTTCTCTTCTTATAATAAAAACAGATTATGTTGTAATCTGTTTTTGTCCCCCATGTCATTTAAGTTTTTGGCAGCTGTAAAGCATCTGAAGCTCTGCAGCAGGAATGACGGTTAATCTTCAAACTATTAAGCCACTTTGTCCTTTGTTTAGCATTTTTTAGATGAGAATTGTAACCAAATATAAAATAATCACCTAGGATGAGAGACGACTCTTAGATTTACTATGACATGAAATTGCTGTTACTGTTGTCAGGAGCCATTTTAAGTGCCAGTAGAATATAGTTCCTGAATAAAATGTACAATTTACTATTTCTGTTGGACGTTGTTACCTAAAGTTTTCTTAGTAAACATAAACTCCACATTTCTTTAATGTCGACAACCAACTGCTTATATTTAACCTGAGTCATCTAAACTACAGTGAGAGGACTTCAGTACCATGGACAGAGAACAGACGCTGCTGTTTGTATTTGCAGTGATTATATCTCTGATTTTGAATCTTAAATTGAACCTTTTAGACCAGTCATTCAAAAGAGAATGGGTCAATGTTATTTTGTGAGTTGTCAAATACATTTGCTGACTTTCCAGCCTTTTACTGAAGATTTATAAAATGTCTTGCTTCATCTATTGAACATGCCGCATTATCATGTGTTGCAGAAATATCACTATAAATGCTACAAATATATTCTTTAAATGGGAACGTGATCAGAGTGTAAAAGGTTTGGCAAACGTCACCTTTGAACCATTCCTCCGCGTGCGTGGCGCTCTTGGACGCGTGCGTGTCCAGCTGTGAGCGGATCTCTCGCAGTGCGCTGGTGACGTCCGCTTTGAGCCCGTCTCTCATGTCGAAGCTCACCTCCGCGCCCTGAATCTGAGCCAGGAGCTCGGCCACTTCTTCCTCGTGGTTCTTCTTCAGGAACTCGGCCTCTTCCTCCAGGGCGCGGAGTTTCTTGTCCAGCTCCTGACGCGCCAGACGGCACTCCTCTGCGTACTTCTTCATGGCGCGGGCGGCGGCGTCCAACTCCTCCCGGTTACGCGCCTCATCCTCCAGCCTGACCCGCAGGTGTTGGATGTCCTCCTCCAGGTGCTCGTGCTCCAGAGCCGCACGCGTCTTCTCCCCGGTCAGCTGCTGCAGCAGAGACCGCAGGTCGCACAGCTCTCGCTCATAATGCTCCCCGACCGAGGCGCGTCCGGCCTGGCTCTGTCGCAGCGCCGCCGCCTCTGCCTCCAGGTTGCGGTTGTGCATCTCGAGGTTGCGCACCTTGTCGATGTAGCCGGCGAAGCGGTCGTTGAGAGCCTGCAGGATCTCCTTCTCGCTCCTCCGCGTCATGTCGCCGTTGAAGGTGTCCAGGCTCTCGGCGGTGGAGGGCTGGCTGTACGTGAGGCGGCGGCGCTGCGAGTGGAAGCCGCTGGAGGACACGGACGCAGGCCGAGCCTTGCGGTACGAGGTCGGCCCGAAGAGGTGATGATCCACCGTGAAACTCATGTTGTCCGGTCCAGAGTAGGAGTGACTGCAGCAGGAGGGGGAGCGCTGTGCTTTTATAGGAGGGAGGGAAAAGTGACCAAGTCAGCAGAAGAGCGCACTTCATTTAAAGAGACATCTTTTCTCCACAAAACCACCGCCTCCCTTAACTCTAACCCTCAGCCTGAGGGTGTTCACGAGATTTATTTTATTCAAACTACTTCATTTTATAGGATTAGTGTCACGCCTCACTTTATATCTAATGGGCAAATAAAGTTTTGTCTTTTACTGAAAAGATATAAGTTATGTAAAGCCAGAGTTTGAATGTTGAAACGTGTTGGTTGATTCAAAAGTTATTAATTCTTAAATATTCTATGGCTATTTGCATCATATCAACATCATCAACATCAACAGTTTCAGTCTCAGGTTGAACCATCACTTTTTAGTGTCAGATACAGCTGCCGATATCATAAACTCAAGTAACTACTGCTACAAAAATATATCAGTCCGATACAGTCATTTTACATATTTTAAACTAAGAAGCTGTTAACAACACATGTGTGCCATTTCGAGCTATTTAAAAGACATAACTGGAGAATTATGTCGTTTAAACAAATAATCTTCTCCCATAAAGAACAAACATGACTCGGCTAAAAGGCTGATTTTGTATTGCCATGTTCACAGCCTGCACATAGTGAAGCATGTTTTATATTTATAAAGGATATTTTTTGTCTGATCCAGTGGTTTTTGATCAGACCGATATCAATACTTCATATCAGCACATCTCTGGTCTAAACATTTTTTCAACAGTGTTGAGCTTGCAATACCATGTCTGATAAAGATACCGATATCACAAACTTGAGTATCTACCGATACCGATACAGACCTTTTAAACTATGAATGTGTTAACACATTTGTGCTGTTAACTGAAAGACACAATTATCCAACTGTGTAATGTGAAGAAGGAATAAACAGCCCACAGCATGACTCGGCTAATTTTTTGGATCGTATCAGATTTTACATTTTTATCTGTCCGATATATGATCCAGTGATTCTGACCAGTATCAGACCGATACTGATACCGAGTATCATATCAGCTCATCCCCATGTGTTCACCAAGCACTGATGCAGCATTCCTATAGCTCGTTATCTTTTCTTATACATAGTCACATTTGAGGAGGTATCACAGTGTGCGTGAAGTGATGATGTTGGTGTGCAGTGTGTTCTGCTGATGCTCCTCTTATTGCTGCAGTGTGAGTTTGCAGATCCGTGCCATCCCCCGGGAATCCACTCAATTGCTGGGCCATTGACAGACTCTCTCTCTCTCTTTTTCCTTTACTTACACACAAAATTTGTTACTCCCTATTTTCATATTTTAGCCCTTGCTTCTTTTTGTTGCTGCATGGTCATTAATCTACAGATGTGCAGATTCATAAACAGTGACTTCACATCAGGGTGTCTGTCCACTGAGCCACGATGATACAGCATTCACACAAAAACAAATGGGGCCCTATCACTGCTGATCTACAGGGATGTCTGCTGTGAGGAGACCGAAGAGCACGCACAGCAGCACCTATCGATTGCTCACATTTAGGGTGAGTGAGTTTATTCTGCAGGCCTAGCTTCGTGGGGGGAATAGTGCACATTTTTCTCTTGAGGTGGGGAGGCGAGAACAATCATTCGGCAATTATTCATCCCTGTGAACAAGGGATGTAGGAGAATATAAATAAAATAAATAAAGATAAACATGGTCGTGGGGAAGTTTTATTAGATAGGTTATTGTAAATGGGAGAAAAAGCTACTAGATTAAAGAGCCTGTATTTTTCCAGTCATTCTGGTACTTAATATTTTATTAAATCTTAAAAAAAAAATTATTCACGATTCTTAATCGTTAATTCTTAAACGTCCACTAAAAAAATATAGTAACACTTAGTGAGTTACAATATGGTTTTAATTTTTGTAATAGGGAAGCGATAACAATGGTCAATATGTGTGGGATATAAAGGAGGATGAATTTCAACCTTATATCAAATTTTAATTCAAAACAATTTTAACAAGGCAGTATTAGCTCAGAGGTCTCAAACCCGTGGCTCACGGGCCACATGTGGCCCTCCAATCGATTGTATGTAGCCCGCAACTTAATATAATGTTATAATGAAAACATCTATAATCTTTTGTTATAACTGTCACACCCTTAAATGCATTGTATTGAACTTTTCTGCATATAAGCTTGTTTTTTTTATTACAGTCTTTCACATATTATTTACATCATTGCATGATTCTATTTGATCAGTTTTTTATTTTTTACTACTTTTCTTTACATAAATGTGGTAAAAAATAATATACACGCTGGATTGTGTTGGTGCTGCTTCTTTTGCACCACATATCACGTCGTCATCTCGTGTCACATCCCTCCCTCCCTCTCCTAACTTCATGTTTTATACATGAGCTGAATGTAGCAGAGAAGGCAGAATTCAGCTGCCACGAATGTGAAGATCTTGTGTGTCATATGTCAGCTTGTGCGTTTGTCAGTACCTTCTTATTATGTGAACCAAACAGGAGATGGAATCCAATGGAAACGGCATCTGATTCCAGTATATTGTGTGTTATTATGATGTAACGACAACTGACACAACAAAGCCACGCCAGAAACTAACAAATTATTTGTGAAATTCAACTGTCCATGTAGTTCTAACGGATGATGAAAGGTCACAGACCAAATGTCTGCCTGAAGCAACCAAAGTTTAGCCTATGAAATGAACATATTGTGCCCCTGACACTGTTGACAGCAACTTATTAAATGGATGTTTGAAGTCTTGCCATGTGGATGACACTGAGAGTGTGAGGAGTGAGAAGAGGAGGAGGTGGGAGCCTCTTTCCATGAAGTGTCCTTGTTCTTGAAGGACAGAGACAGAGATGGAAAATAGCAGGATCGATGCAGAGGAAAATGTCAGGAAACCAGTCTCAGGAGAGGGAAGAGGGAAAATGGAGAGAATTGGAGTTGTGTTCTTGTTGTGTATTCATGCCTATATGCAGCTGTGAGTCAGGAGCTTCCTTTGTTATTGTTTCTTTCATGGTGGTATATTTAGATCCTTGAGTGACTCGAGTGAAATGAAAAAGAAAGATGGACCCGGGGGAGGATTAAGACAATTCCAGGGAGCAGGATGAAGCACTGATGGAGGGAGGACAGAGAATGATAGAGAAGAACTGGGTGAGAAAAGAAGGAGTCACCTTGTGCAGGGACAACTAGAAAAATAGCTGTCCTGGCAGTCTCAAGGATGACTCAGCAGTTATAAAAATTAAGGTCTTGGCTTGTGTTTACTTGCATTGCACCTGTGTGTGTGATTGTAGGCATATGCCACTTTGGCCAAGGCTGTTTTTTTAAAACTAAACTCATTAAATTGTGTACATTGTGTACAAATTGTACACATTGTGTAGCTACTTTAAAGTGAGTGTTCTTGTATTTTGTTTTAAACAAGTTTTTTGACATGTTTAAGCAGGGAAACACAGACGTTACTGGCCACATTAACAGTAAAGGACAATCAACCAACGTTCAGGCTGAAACCAAGGAAGCTAAATAGAACTCAGCTATGAATAATTTGATTGTTTACGTGTCAAAACGTCTCCTCCTGTGCAAAAACCTGTGCACTGAATAGTTTGACTGGCTGAAGTTTCCAGAACATCACTGAAACTGTCACAGCAACACCTGGTGGTCGAACAGCAGCATAACAGGCGGTCGTTGTAATTCGTAGGGGTGTCCACAGGCGGCAGCACCGTCTCTGTGTTTGAGTCACTGGACGCTTCCGCTTTCCTGTTAGCGCAGACTCCTGTGAGGGAAAGTTCGAAAACATCAACATCGACTTTGCTTTTTTTTTTGTCATTGACGTGATTAAAAATGTATCAGCCCACATGTTTATTAAACGAATGGATGAAGGAAAACAACGAGTTGGTAAACAAACTGAAGGTACGATTTTAAAAGTTCGATGTCTCGTTTGTTAGCTTCTGTAACATTTATGCACTGATTTTTGTAAGACGTTAATACTAAAGAGTAAACTGAGAAAATAAAACATAATATTTATGTTAAATGTGTGCCTGTGACCTCTCATAACAAACTGCAGAGCATCTCTATCAGTCGTGCAAACTGCTTCGTCATTATGAAATTCATCGTCAACCATTTTGATAATCGGTTTATTGTTTTTTTAAATAGCTATACAAGTTTCCAGCTTCTTAAATTTCTTTGATCCTATTAACAAAGAAATAATTAAAACTGTTTGTCTACAAAACAAGACATTTGAAAACATTGTAAATTTCCAGGTTTGGGAAACACATATTAACATTTTATGACATTTTGTGAACAAAATGATTACTTTATATTATATTATATAACACACACTAAGGATGGTACTTATTGTGACATCACATCTGTCACAGTAAGTTAATCATGTGGAATTTCCATTATCTAGATATTAGATAGATATTTCACACATGTGAATTGAGAATACTGTCTACCTTGATAGCATAGAGTTCTAGTTATTTATTTTAAATGCCACATCTCTCCAGTTATTTTTGGACTTATGATTTATAGTAAAATTCTTCCTACTTACACAAAACATTTATTGCGTGTTTTTGTATCATTGCAACCCCCTTTTTTATCCCAGCAGCAGTATGGAGGAAGAGACACCTTGAGTCGAGATCAGAACCAGAATCGTCTCCGGTGGTGTTCCTCCGAGTTTCACAAACTTTTAAGAAAAATCCAAGGTGTTCCATCTTCTTTCACTTTCTCACATATATTAAATAGTCACTTATGCTCTTATGCATCTCCACTCTCCATAATCTTTGCCTGCAGGTGTTCCTCCTCTTGCAGATGGCACTCATTTGGAGCTGTCAGTGGCATTTAATGCCTGTGTGTGCACCATAGCCCAGTCCCAGTTCACTGACGCTGAGCTACATATCACACAAGCCATACAGCGAGGTAGTTTTGCTGTGAAATCATGATGAATGTCATCCACCCAGTTTCGTGTCATGTCAAATGTATCCTCAGCTCTGACTTTTACCGCTCGTTCTTTTGTCCTGCAGCTTTACAGGCGACAGAGGGCGACCTTCACCCTGTTGCTTCTGACCTTCCTGCATTTTGGAAAAGTGTTCTGAAATCACTTGGAAACACAGCTTTAAATTCCTGTTTGCTGCACCTTCTCTGTCTGCAGTGGGCGGTATGGTTGGCCACCTGTCGGCTGAAAACTATACAGCAATTTGAGGTAAGAACCTAATTTTAAATTCTGGTGGTATCTGGTGGGTTTTTTTAAGCACTTTAAAACATCCACAGTGGACCAACAGGCTGTACAGAATAATAAATAAAAGGCATAAAAGCTCACATGAGGTGATAAAAAACATCATAAAGAACTGAAATTAATTAAAAGACATAAATCAACTATGTCACAACTAAAACAACTAAAACAAAACAAATAACAAAAATAAAATAGTGACATAAGCCAATAAAAAGAGATGAGTTTTAAGGAGAGATTTAAAAGCAGACAGGGAAGAGGTCTGTTGAATGTGCACAAGCAGATCATTCCACTGTTTAGGAGCCACAGCAGCAAACGCGTGTCATGATCAGCTGACCTGAGTGAGCAGGAAGGTGTGTGAGGGTGTAGCAGCTCAGAGAGGTAGAATGGGACAAGGCCATTTAGGGATTTAAAAACAAATAAAATATTTTTAATCCTAAATCCTGGAATGCTAAACAAGCTGAAATGGGGGAAATGTGCTCATATTTTTATGAGTGCCCGTTAATAGACGCACTGCGGCATTTTGCACCATCTGAAGACGGGCGTATGGTATGAATTTGTATCATTCAGAATGTGTCTGTAAATTAAAATCAGATGTCTTTCTTTTTATTGAACATATTTTACATTCAGTATGGCAGAATAATAAAAATAAGAAAACTTCTATGCAAAGTTATACTGTGTTATTTCCCTGTGGTGCAGGTGGACCTGTTCTCTCTGGTAGAGACAGTATGTGCAGGAGGTGAGGATGACAGGGGGAGTAAATTCATAGGAAGGTCCTCTGACACTCCACTCCTGGTGACAGAACCAAGAAAGCTTGCTGAATTCTTACAGATCTGCACTTCAATTACCCAAGGTCAGCAACATTCACTATACGTTTTCTTTTTTGACCACACTAAAATAATAGATTTGATTTCCTCTCTGTGCTTTTTCTGTTTATCTTGGTGTTATAACAAATGAAAAAAATAACTGAATCCAAAATAGTGTTTAGTTGGTGAGTGTGAGAGTTGAGTAAACTGTGGTTGCAGGCATCCCCGACCATTACCAGGCAGTATTTCTGTTTAAAGTGAGGAAATTGACAGTGATGCATACAAGGGGTCATTATGTGTGCGGCACTGCATTATTAATCGAGTGCTATGCTGTGTTTGTGTGTTTCATTAAGGTGCTGAAAGACTGGCAGAGGGCCTGAGTTCTGAGGCATTGTCTGGTCTGCAGAAAGCCACTTCCCTGTCGGCACCTAGAGCTCTAGCAGCATATGTACATCACCTCTCCGGGTCCTGCTTTGCCCGCATGGTACACATTTAGTGGCCGTTCACATACAACTTCTAAGCATGCTTGACAAACACGTGGAAGACGTCACAGGTATTTTTATACAAGGTGCTTGCGGGGCTGCACTTCTGTCACATCTGTCGTTACTAAGCAACCAAAACATGAGAGCTGCAGAGATGACAATGAATGAAGTGACAGTGAAGTTATTGCAGCCTCGCTGAATTGAACACATTCAGCTGAAAACATCAGACCAAAGACAATAGACTTCGCTGTTCAGTAACGTAAGCAAGAGAGAGCAAATGACGTGATGCCTGGCAAATGCGAATTCCAAAATCTCTGTCTCACCAAAAGAAAATGACAAGGACTGACTGACCAAGATCTCAAGGACAATCACTGCTCTTAATAGTTGCCTTCCCATCTTAAGCTGTGTCAGCACATTCTGTCCTTGAATTTGAGGGAGTTGGTCCTTGAAAGGTCCTTGCATTTGATGTCAACCAAGGTTTGGCAACCCTGGTCAGTGCATCCTGCCCTTCACTAACTGATTCAGGAGCTTCATCTGGATTTATTTCAGAGACAAAAACGTCTTTGGACAGAATATGAAAAGATGTGTTGAATGCACTTGCTGTATTCCAAAAAAGTTTAGATATTTTCATCTCAGTGGGAGGCAGACGCATCCATAAAAACAATAATGTATAAGTATGTACAAAAGATGCTGCATGTGAACGGTTTGTGTGTTTGCTCTTGTTTCCAGAGTTGCCCTCAGATGGCACTGCAATGTTACAGGAAGGCACTGGAAACTGACTCCCGTTGTGTGTGTGCTCTGTACCAGAGCATGCTCATCTACAGACAGCTGGGAAACACACAGGCTGAGATACAAGCTCTTCGCTTGTTGCACTCGGTAAGTGACATGCATATATTGTACATATACTGTGCATAAGAGTGGGTTTAAAAATGGTACCAGTTGCTGGTAAAACAACATTTGTCTTGTCGGTATAGATTTTTTTAAATATAGTTACTTCATCACTGGACACTGACACATGGTCCCTTGTATATTAAAGCATACAACCCTCTCTTGTCTGACAGACTTTGTTGTTGCCCTCTGCTTCAGTGCCTGTTCAGGCAGATGTTCATCCCCTCAACCCGTCATTACTGCTCTGCAGCCAGTCACTTAACAGCCAGCTCTCAGTTCCCTCTGCCCTCTCTGTCCTTCACAATTTGGCCCTGAAATGTGTGCTTCATGAGAGGTGAGAAAACCAGGTCAGTCGGCCATTTCTTTTAGTGGCATCTGACCTTCACTGATGGAGACACACTGTGATCTCTGCAGTTGGTAAAAGGGTGTGGTTGCTGTTTCTGCAGAGTGTCGGAGGGTGTGGAATATTATCTGGACCTGCTGGCTTCTCTTCACTCAGAGGATCCACATGGAGCAAGAACAAAAACACTGACAGACATGCAAGATCATTTAACAGTGAGTTCTCAATGTACGGCACAAGCTAATTTGTGAAAAAGCCAAACATGTTTTACTTGAGTTGAGAATATTTCTTGCCTTGTGCTTTCAAAATGTATTCATACTTTCATTAGTTTCATAAAAAACATTACACTCTGAGAATATTCATGCTCCATTCTTAATCAGTACACGTTGAAACACAGAGGACACTTTTTTTTAACTGCATTACTAAAATCAAAATCAAATCTACATTATCTTCATTCAAAAAATCTGACATTGTCTCGAATCCACAGACTTGTAAAACTTATTGGTATTTTTCAGTGTCAAACAAGCAGATCACTCAAAAATCAACCCCCTAACTCAACCATGTTTACACACACACACACACACACACTGAGTTGACAGCCTTAACAAAACATTGTCCCTAACCGAACTATAACCAGTTCATGCCTAACCTTAATCTTAGCCCTACGCTTAACCAGTGCTTATGATATTAAGTTCTGCCTGTTTAGGACCAGACTTTCCTACTTTGTTAATTACACATGCAATTGCCATGCTATCCATGTGAGACACATTTAAGTATAATTTAACTTAAATTAGATTAACTTAATCTGAAGTATGAATCTTGTTGTTTTTTTATTTAGGGAAGCCTTCAGAAGCCTTTTTTGGCTTCTTGCTGAACCTGCACCCCTTTTTCAAACTTTATGTCCATTACCGCCATCTTTTTTTATATGTATGAAAATGTAAAATTAAAGTTTTTCCTGTCTCTTTCTCAGGACTATGCTAAGGACACCCCTCTCCCCGGGTTGCCCCAGATTTACCTGGAGGCTGGAGCTGCCATTCTCATGGCCCGGCGGCCTTTTGATTGCATGGCACTTTGCAATGAAGTCATCAGCACGACTGTGGAACTGCTGCCAGAGAGGCTGGTGTTAGAAGACCCAGAAGAGAGGAGTGAGTCTGGGACCAGGGATGTGGGTGCAGAAGGGGTAGATAAGGAAGCTGTGTTGCTCTGGACTGGGGCTGCCTACCTACTGCTGGGTCACTGCCACACTCACCTGAAAGACTGGAAACAAGCTGTGACTCACTATACCAGGTCTCTTGTCTTTTTATCTTGCCATAAAATGATCAAATAAAACAGCAAATACTGTAATATATTGTTGCATTCCATGTGCGTATGCATTACAGGTGTATCAACCTGCTGGTGAAGGTTCACTTTAAAAAGAAAGGTAAGTAATTCACTGACTTTAATGAAACTTTGGAGTTGATTTTTAACACATCCTCCAGCTGCTGTTTAAGACTGAGCAAAGCAAATACAGAGATTCTCCTCTTCAGTATATACAGTATGTTGGAGAATAGTGACTGTGGGGTATGGAGTTATTAAATAAAGCATAAATAAAACAGGTTCTTTCCAGGCTTTAGGACTTTTTTAGGTGTAAAAATATGGTCTGATGTTGAGGCCAGTCAAGTTCCACACCAAACTCATCAAACCATGTCTTTATGGCCCTTATGGCACAATCATGTTGGAATAAAACTGTTGCCACAAAGTTGGAAGCATAGCATTGTTCAAAATGTCTTGGTATGCTGAAGTGTTAAGATTGTATAGCAATGTTTTAATCATTGTAATTTGGCCAGGTAGAAAGTAACACTTTTTCCTATGGGTGACAAAGTCAGAAGATATATTTTTTGAATGTATGCATCATTTACAGGTTTCCAACCACAGATACCCAGCGCAGACATGGTTGTCAAGCAAGGAACAAATTTGTGCATCCTCCAAAGGCTAAAGGGGCTTTCACTCGCTGGTAGAGGTATCAGCTTCACCCAGATGGACAAACTGAAAGAGGCACTGAGAGACCTCCTGCTCAGCGTGCAGGCATTCCCTGGTACAGTATATACAGAAGACAACTTCCCACACCATTACTGTGAAATGTTGCTAGTAGTGACAGAAGTAGAAACAGATTTTATCCACTGTATTTCCAGACTGAAATATTGAGTCTATCAAGTAGAATATTACAATCTTTAATTTTTTTTTTTTTCAAATTGAAGTCACAGTAAAAAGCTGTGAACTTGTACACTGGAAGACCACGCATTTCAAATTATTCAAATCATCAATATACAAAACATGATCTTCGTGTCATATCTTTCCGGTTTTGAGACACACCACCCACATTTGCATTTCTGTACGAGCTAACAACTGTTGGTATTGACATGAACGGGTTGTGGATCCTCATTATGTTGTATGTGCTGTCTCATAGAGTGTGTGGGTGCAGAGCTCTGGTGTGGTGAAGTGCTGTGGAGGCTTGGCAGGAAACATGAGGCAGCAGCTTGTTGGGAGAAGAGCTGGATCACAAAATCCCCAGTGGAGTAAGAGCTTGTCCTTTTATTCTTATCCATTCACGTTCCTTTTTTATTCGTCCCCCCCATCTTTTCATTTAGAATAGGGACAGTGCACATTTATTTTCATAAAAGTGTTTAAAAAAAAAAGTATTACAGGTAACAAAAGATAATTGGAAAAGCTTGTTGAGTTCAAGACAAATTTCCCCAATAAAGTGTATATATATATATCTATCTAAATGACAAATGAAGCAGAACATGTTGAGGTTTCACATCCTTAACCATCTGCTTTCCCTTTGCATTGCAGAGATCTTCCACTGTACCTACGTGAACTGCAGTCTGGACCTTCATTGGACTCCACAGAGCTGCGGCAACGAATACAAGAACTTGGTCCTGTCTAGACGATGGAATGGCACAAACAAAGACCCACTGAACACTTTCAGCTTCTTCTGACCTCTGAATTGAAACGTATACCTGCAAGCATGTACTGAGCTACACAGTAAAGTGCCTTGAAGAGCTAAACTAATTTTTTCTAAGTGAAATGTATGCTGGGGCAGGACAAGGGTCACCACTAGCCACTTTATAAGGTACACCTGTTCACCTGCTTGTTAATACAAATATCTCATCATCCACATCACATGGTAACCCACCTTTTGCCCTATGTCAGCTGGGATTGGCACCAGCAACCCTGTCATGTGGAGGATAAAGTGTTGGATAGTTGGCAGAGGTCAGCGGAGAAAGATAAGACTTACTCAAGATTATAGAAGGGCAACAGTTACACAAATAATCACCCCCTATAACCAAGACATGCAGGTATGAATGTAACACAATACTATGACAACACACTGCTACTGTCTAAACCAGTGGGGTCAAACTGGCGTGCAGGCCACCACTTAATATCATGTTATTATGAAAATAGGCCTGCGACCTCCACTTCTTTTTAAACAGCTTTTATTGATGTGATAGAATATAAGCTAAACATGTTTGCATAGTAATGAGACATTTGGTTGCAATTATCGCACCATTCAATGCATTACATTCAACATTCAATTATATTTTACTTACATTTGTCCACATGTTAACATTTATTAAGTTTAGATTTAGACATACATTTACATAATTCCATATAAAAACAAACAATTTTACTTTGAAAGTCTGTGTAATATTGTGTTATCATTTGAAGCCCTTGTTCCCCACCTGCTACTGAGCGTTTCGTTTTCTCAGGACCCCTTTTTAACCAGACTGCACGCTCATTGGTCGCTTGTTAATTTGAGTTGGACACAGCTGGTCTACATTTACTGGACAAGAGTTCTTGTAGTAATTCCAGACAGGCCGTGTACTGAAGTGTAAGGCTGCCCGCCACAGTTCTAAGATCTTCGTCACATTTCGAGGTTCTCAGATTGGCTAAAATACAAAGCACTGCCTGTGATGACTAACGCTGGAACCTTTCATCTTTGACCTGTTGGCCATCCTGTTCATGGTGCTCCTGAACTGTGTGAAGTCACAGACACCTGCGGAGAAAGACGCTAACTTGCTAACTTCGGTTAAAACGCAATTAATTTATTAGTTGCAGATCTAGGAGGAGGATCATGGCCTCGGAAACTGAGTAAGTAGATATATATTTTAGTGTTTTTAAAAGACGTTTTATGGAAAAACGAACGCACCAAATGCGCGTTAAATGGCCATGGTCCATTTAAAGCCATGGTTTATTTTAAGTTTTTCAATTGCTAATACGTCAGGTACATCAAGTGGCAACGTAAGTGTAACACAATACTGTCATACTACGTACTGTCTAATATTACGCATAAACTGAGTTCCTAGTGTTAGTATCGACAACCCCTACCAATAAAACATGATGGTTAATTTTCCCACGGTTTTACCCACATAACCATATCAACCAACGCGGTACGCAGTAATTGGATGACTCGGTGTTAGCACAAGCCAATAAAAACAGAAATTGGTGAAAAAAGGAACAGTGCGTTGTTTTCTAATTGGCTGAGCCATACAGCACTCTCTGTGACAACACACCCCGGAGCCTATCATCTTTAACATGTCTGACAGCCTGCAGCCAATCAGAGAGCGGCATGCATCCTGTTCGTGGTATAACTAAAGAACAGCACGGAAACTGCTCGACTTTCGTGTGGAATCACTTATAGCGCAGAGGAACCGGCTAAGCCCTGAAAACAGAATTTATTTATTCATAACAATCCAGGTGTAAAATCATGGCCTCGGGAGGGGAGTAAGTAGAGACACAATTCATTCTCATTAAATGCGTTTTTCCGACGAACGACCATGAACAAATGCCCTCTAAATAGCTAGATTACGTTAGTTAATTGAATGTAGCTCGATTGCTAATACATTGTCGAGTTTCGGAGCTAGCAGCATAGCTAATGGGGTCAGTTACTCCAGCCTCCGCACTGTCATTTTGTTGAATAACCTAAAACTCCACGTTCACTGACACGTCGGTGGCATCCCGATTGACCCTCGACTTCTGTCCGAGTGTCGCTTGTCAGTTACCAGTGTCGCGTTAGACAGCGGTGTGGCAGCGGCTTGACAAAGCGCAGTCATTGCTGTCGTGTTTGGATGCTAATGTTAGCTTAGCAAGACTGTCAAGGCCAAAGCCATTTACCCTGACAACGGTAAATTTGACTGTCCGTTGGGTGATAGTGAGTCGTTATATTGGACGATAAACGGGACGGGACGTGTTATAACGTATTTGTCGATATGTAGTGTAGAATTGGTGGGTCGCCTAATGCTCATTACGAATGAAAACGCTAGCCTTTCAGATCGCTAACTCGGTGGCTAGCTGCCTGTATCCAAACAGTGTAACAAAGCTAGCAGGCTAACCGGACTGGCTATTCATTTAAATGATCTAGATTTTACATGTTTTATTTTGCCGATGATCAAACGTTCGCTAATAACCGCATGTGAATTATAAGCAGCCTATGGTGTCGCTGGTCATGGTAGAATTGTGTCGCTCGTCTCTTTAAGGAACGACGTAGCAAGCTGACAAAGTTTTTTTCTAATTCTTTTGCTGTGTCATCTGGCTTCGCTTGCTCGCCTGTCTGTTAGCTTAAGGCTACCATTAGCATGCTAAATACATGAAAGAGAAACTACCTAGCCAGCCCAAGAGCGTTATTGAAACTCGTATTAGTCATCAACTCTATATTGAATAAAGGCAGATTTATGTTATTTAAGGCAACGTTCTGCCATTGGTTAGAACAAAGTATGTCAACATACGGTTTACATTAAAAGATAGAGATGCAGTGACAGTAAGATACTTATCTAATTACTTAAAGTTTTAGCCAAATTCCTTGGTTGCTTTTTAAAATACACCAAATCAGAACGAACATTGTTATGGTAATGTTAATGGTCAAATAGGTTTCACAAAAATTACAGATGCAATATATTATGTTTATATTCAACATTCCAAAATGCTTCAAAACTTGACTTAAATAAAACTAGACACAACTCCAACAAGGTCACTAAATTTCTCTCATCAGTGACTACAACTATGAAAAATCTCACAATGTTACTTTTGTATATTGAAAAAAGGCACAGTTGTGACTATTTTAAGGCAACATTCAGTCATTCTACAGAGCAAAGTATGTTGATGGCTGGTTTACATTACAAGATGTGCAGATGCAGTGACTAAAAAATACTTAGCCTATTACTTAGTTTTAGCATAATTCCTTAGTTGCTTTTGAAATGCATGGAATCACAAACTATTGATGTACTAATTTTCATGGCCAAGCAGGCATTTATAAAAAAATTATATTCATTCCAAGATGCTTGTAGAAATTTGAAACTTGACTGAAATATAAACTAGAAACAAAACACAATTTTAACTTTTTTTTTCTTGGTAAAATAAAAATGTTTCTAGCTCTGCATCATCAAAAAACCAAAATTTATTTCTTGCACTATAACCTGATATAGATGCAATCTGCCTTACATCGGCAAGAACAAACGATACATTTCAGAAAATTGAATTCCAATTAATACATTTTGAGTGATACTGCTTATCGTCAGACAAATGTGTTAAAACACATGATACCCTGGTGAGAGTACCAAAGTTAAGATGATATTTTAACCGTTTTGGTGGAGGTTGATTAATTTTTAATTAAGTAGGTAACCACATGGCTGCCTGGAGAGCTCTCACCAAAGGGTGTTGACTTTCCTTGTGGAGGTTACCCCATAGCTTGGCCATCATGGGCAGATTTGTTGCGTTTAAGAGTTGTAACATTTATTTGTTATAAAACATTGCATGGGTTGGATGTTTGGAAGTCTTTTCTATTTTTTTTGTCTTGGTTATCTTTGGAGTTGAATGAATTCTCAGAAGGTACAAAAATGATTTGTTTTAACCATCAACATGTTTTCTTTTTCTCATCACAGATCCAAAAATGATGACTTAGCTACTGCTATTCTAAAGCAGAAAAACAGACCCAACAGACTCATTGTTGATGAATCGATCAATGAAGATAACAGCGTGGTCTCGCTCTCCCAGGTAATTATTTAGAAAGTGTTCTGTTGTGTCTGTGAAGTTACAACCCTGTTATGTCATGATATTTCAATAATGATTGGGCTCTGCAATATGACCTGTGGCGGCACAGAGAGGGAGAAGCTGGGGGGAAAAAAAAAATAGTGTCCTAATTTAATTCCAGGTAATGATGCTGTACATGTTGTTACTCATGTAAATTGAGGCAATAGCTTTGCAATAATGATTTGCAACAGCCATTGCCTCCGATTATTAGTGAGTCAATCGTTTGATAAATAGGGCTGTCACTTTTTATTCAATATTATGATTTCCAGTTCAGGTTGCGTTTATTCCATCCTACTCTGCCTGGATGTTATGAAAACTAATGCTAGCAGCTTTTTGTGTAGAAGTTATTAAAATTGCTAAAATAATAAACTGTGACATTTGTGTATTAGCTGAGGGGTGACTGCGGTCCATGAGGGGATGTTCAAATTCATTCGAATAAATAACGGGTCATTTTAAATGAGTTCACACCTGATTTTTGGAAAAAAGTTATGACTTTAATGTTAAGACATTGAATATAATATCTAAATCGGATCTCTGAGTTTGGGGTTTGTTTTTAACACTTGTCCTGTTATGGATCTCTTATTAGGGCTAAGCAATTTGAGTACAGTATGTCATTGCAATTTTTACAATACGATTTACAATATTAGTTGGGCTATGCAATGCACCCATTTGAGCTGGTGCCCCTCGCACTGTGTTCTGCAGCCACCTGCTTTCCTTATGTTCCAGGAATCTACCTCCTTATAGTATTTTTTTTTATATTGCACAGCCCTTGTAGACACTATTATATTTGTTCTATTTTATTTTAGGCAAATAGATTATATAATTTTTTTTGTGCCTTAAGACCAAGATGGACGAGCTGCAGCTCTTCCGTGGAGACACGGTGCTCATGAAAGGGAAGAAAAGGCGTGAGACTGTGTGCATCGTACTCTCTGATGACACCTGTTCAGATGAAAAGGTTCGGATGAACAGAGTTGTCCGCAACAACCTGAGGGTCCGTCTTGGTGACGTTATTAGGTAGGTGAAAGCACACTCTTGTCTTAAGTTCTTTCCTTAACCATTGAAAACAGAAGAGGTGTTAAGTCTAATATCACCCTCAGCATTCAGCCCTGTCCTGATGTGAAGTACGGAAAGAGGATCCACGTCCTCCCCATAGATGACACAGTAGAAGGAATTACTGGCAACCTGTTTGAGGTTTACCTGAAGCCATACTTCTTGGAGGCTTACAGGCCAATCCGCAAAGGTGAGTACCAAGTTCAGTTGTCTGATCTTAATTTTGGTTGATCAAATCTGTTTCAGTGTTTCTCACCACGAGGCTCTGCTATTGTTTTGTGAAGGTGATATTTTCCTGGTCAGAGGTGGCATGCGTGCTGTCGAGTTCAAGGTGGTGGAGACTGATCCCTCCCCATACTGCATTGTTGCTCCTGATACAGTCATTCATTGTGAGGGAGAACCAATCAGGAGAGAGGTGTGTAGTGGCTTTTCAAGTGTGTTGACTTGCATTAACCCAAAATAAACCACAGAAATTGAATCATTTGTTTTTATGTCGCATAGGATGAAGAAGAGTCCCTGAATGAGGTGGGCTATGATGACATTGGAGGCGTTAGGAAGCAGTTGGCTCAGATTAAAGAGATGGTGGAGCTGCCTCTTAGACACCCTGCACTGTTCAAGGCCATTGGCGTAAAGGTGAGGAACACAAGACATTTTTTGGCTTCACTGTGGTTATTCTCCTGTAAATTAAAAATTGAAAGAAACTTGAGGTATAGACATTTTTTTTTTTAAATCTTTCAAATGATTTTAAATTATGTTCTGATGTCAAATCCCCCCATTAGCCCCCTCGTGGAATCCTGCTGTATGGACCCCCTGGAACAGGAAAGACTTTGATTGCCAGAGCTGTGGCCAATGAAACTGGAGCCTTCTTCTTCCTGATCAATGGTGTGAAGAATAATTTACTTCCAATAATTTAAAATGGTACAGTGGTATGACCTGTGATATTTTTTTCCTCTGAAATCAAAATGTTTTTTCTTCCTGTTTCAGGTCCTGAGATCATGAGCAAGCTGGCAGGAGAGAGTGAGAGTAACCTGAGAAAGGCTTTTGAGGAAGCAGAGAAGAACGCTCCTGCCATCATCTTTATCGATGAGCTTGACGCAATTGCTCCCAAGAGAGAGAAGGTGAGCGGGAAGGGAGGCTATAAATTGAGTGTATTATATAAAATGGCTATCTTTGCCTTTTTTTTTTAAATGATATTTTCCGTTGGATTTATATTTTGTTGCCATTAGTTCAGAAACCTTCACGCTCAAAATGAGTCAAACTGTTGTGTGCATACAGTTTTAAAAGTAGAAGCATGTTTTATTTATAGACTCACGGGGAGGTGGAGAGGCGTATTGTGTCTCAGCTGCTGACTCTTATGGATGGCCTGAAACAGAGAGCTCATGTCATTGTCATGGCTGCCACCAACAGACCCAACAGCATTGACCCAGCTCTCAGGAGATTCGGTAAGTTGTGTTTTCAGCTTAAGTTTCAATCTCAGAACCCTGCAGTTTCTTCTTGAGGCAACACCCAATATAGAACCTGATGACTGTGTTCACCCAGAATGCAGATCAGTGGTGTGACTGTTTCTTACAGCACTGCAGCTCCACAGTTTTAAATACTTGTGAATCATAGGTTGGAAATGTCTTTTGCTTATTCATCAAATGTATAAATGTATGTTTACTTTTGTTACTTCTAATACAGTTTTAGATGTTAGAATGCTTATTTTGTGAGCTATAGTCAAGAGCCAGGTGCTTTACAGATGTGTGATGTGATCAGTTCCTGAGAAAGTGTTTGAACTTTTGTACAGGACGTTTTGATAGAGAAGTGGACATTGGCATCCCTGACGCAACTGGAAGATTGGAAATTCTGCAGATTCACACTAAGAACATGAAGCTGGCAGATGATGTTGACCTGGAGCAGGTTTGTACACTCATGTGATTTTTAATTGCCTGTTGACATGTAATTAAATTTTATGGCAATGGGCAACACTGAAGAAATTTTAAACTGTCTATTATTCTGTAGGTAGCCAATGAGACCCACGGGCATGTGGGTGCAGATCTGGCTGCCCTCTGCTCTGAGGCTGCCCTGCAGGCCATCAGGAAGAAGATGGACCTGATCGATCTTGAGGATGAGACCATTGATGCTGAAGTCATGAATTCGCTTGCTGTCACCATGGATGACTTTAAGGTAAGGTAGTTTTTTTTTTTTTTTTTTTTTTAAAGAGGGCAAGATCTACAAAGATCTTCTGCATTAATTCTCACTTACCTTATTGCTCTTCTGCAGTGGGCACTGAGCCAGAGCAACCCGTCAGCACTTAGGGAGACAGTTGTTGAGGTACCTAATATCACCTGGGATGACATTGGAGGGCTGGAAGATGTCAAGAGGGAGCTGCAGGAGCTGGTGCAGGTATGTGAACTTACATTTTGAAGACCTACCAATGGTGAAATTAGGATTGTACCACTAATCATGTTTTTTTTTGTTTGTCAAATTCAGTACCCAGTGGAGCACCCAGACAAGTTCCTCAAGTTTGGCATGACACCATCCAAGGGTGTGCTGTTCTATGGTCCTCCTGGTTGTGGTAAGACTCTTCTGGCCAAAGCTATCGCCAATGAGTGCCAGGCAAACTTCATCTCTATTAAGGGACCTGAGCTGCTCACCATGTGGTTTGGAGAGTCTGAGGCCAACGTCAGAGAGATCTTCGACAAGGTAAGAACTGTTGCTCATTGAAAATGCTGCACATGAATCTCTCCTACATTGTTTTGTAAGACCATCTTGTGTGCTGATATGATTCCAGGCTCGTCAAGCAGCCCCCTGCGTCCTCTTCTTTGATGAGCTGGACTCCATAGCCAAGGCCCGTGGTGGCAACGTGGGAGATGGTGGTGGAGCAGCTGACCGTGTCATCAACCAGATCCTCACTGAGATGGATGGAATGTCCAGCAAGAAGAACGTCTTCATCATCGGAGCCACAAACAGACCAGACATCATTGACCCAGCCATCCTGAGACCTGGCCGCCTGGATCAGCTCATCTACATCCCCCTGCCCGATGAGAAGAGCAGGATCAGCATCCTGAAGGCCAACCTCCGCAAGAGTCCCATCAGCAAGGTGACAGTGCTGCTGCTCATGATGAAGCTATCACAAAGTGATTATATTCTCAGTCAAAACCTGAAACCTTGAATTTCTGATTGACAGGATGTTGACTTGGACTTCCTGGCCAAGATTACCAACGGCTTCTCCGGAGCTGATCTGACAGAGATTTGCCAGCGGGCGTGTAAGCTGGCCATCAGAGAGAGCATCGAGAATGAGATCCGCAGGGAGCGAGAGAGGCAGACCAACCCATCCGCTATGGTTTGTACCTTTTCACTTGTAGACGAGCATCTGCTGCAGGTATGGGTCATTTGAGTGTTGATTGTGCCACTTTTCATTGACAGGAGGTGGAGGAGGACGATCCCGTGCCTGAGATCAGGAAGGACCACTTTGAAGAGGCAATGCGATTTGCCCGACGCTCCGTCAGTGACAATGACATTCGCAAATATGAGATGTTTGCTCAGACACTGCAGCAGAGCCGTGGTTTTGGCAGCTTCAGGTATGTTTTCCAGTGTATCTTTACCTGGACTATAAGATTCAATTTTTTTTTTATTATGGTATGGTGTGATTTAGTAAAATGCAAATCAATTCTTTGTTTTAATTTAGATATTCATTTTAAATTAGAATCTAGCCCTAAATCACTGCTAACTTTCAAATGAATATTTCATAAAGGTATTCTATGAATATATTAGTTTGCTGTTGTATGCTTCACAAATCATTCATTGCGGTTACTTGGGTTCAGTAAGACAAACACCCATACACACTGTCAAAGTGAAGTCTGTTTGATACATCCATGCTCAGATGCCTTTCTGGTAGACTGATAACATAACTGCTGAGACAAAGTATCACAGAAATGGCTGTGAGTAGCCTCAATGCTTTATAGAAGAAGTATGATAATCGGGGGTCGGTTATCAAAAGCAATGTTTGTTTGTTTTTTTTTATTTATTTATTTTTATTTTTTTATATATATATTGTCTTTAGGAGACTAGACTAGACCAGACCATTCAGTTTCTATCACAAATATCAGAAACTTGCTGCTAGGAGATTTCAATTGCATTGTGTTATGACAACTTGAATCCAAAACACCTAGAATGAGGAACATGCTCATCAACAGAATCTGGTCTAGTATTTGGAGAGGCTTTTTTCCAAACAGACACTCTTCTTATTCCAGATTCTACCTCCCCCCCACACACACCAAAAGTGGAACTTTATAGGCTGGATGACATTAAAATTCTTCCAATTACGTTATCTGACTATGTTCGCTCTTGGGACACAGGCCCTCAACCAAACAATGGTGATTAAATGCATCAAAAAGTAGAACAACATTAAAGAATGCCAACCTCCAGCTTATTGAATTCTCAGAAACAGGCATGCAGGGATCTAAATGGCTTAATTGCTGAAAATCAAGAGGACAGTTTAGGGTTTGCTAACCAAAAATAGTACAAATATCAGGAACTGCCTCATCATAGGATGCTTTTTGTTGTTGGAGTATAGAAGTGTGACTTTGTCCTGTGTCTTTCAGGTTTCCCTCCAGTACTGCAGCGGGCAGTGGACCAAGCCACGGCACAGGAGGAACTGGCAGCGGTCCAGTGTTCAATGAAGACAACGACGACGACCTGTATGGATAAATGTACACTGCCCGACTGTGGTCAGTACTGGGATCACACCTGTAATAATTCTCACCAGATTCCACCTTTTTAGGACTCTTGCTTCCATAATGTGTTCCCTCTTTTTTTTCTTTTTTCTTTTTTGTACGAGTTCCCTTGGAGAAAGCATGTAGCCGCACTTGGTTTGCCCTGGCTTTGATGTAGGTGGGGGGTAAGGGGATGTTAAAATATTTAACCTTTCTCCAGTGTTTGGTCTAAATAGACCCATTTTACAACTTTAATAAATATTGTTTTTCATCTTATTGCATCCAAGCATCTAAATAAATAAAATTGCTGTTCACCACTTTCATTGAATTTTGAGTGGTTTATTCAGATTAGTTTGTCAAAGATGACGCCACATGAAATTAATGGAAAAAGATTATATATTTTCATCCCACAGATGGATAATGGTCTCATACCCCCTGGTCTTTCTTGTGCATTTGCCCTCCCCACCCACACTGTCCCAGGTGAACTTCCACTATGAAATAGTTTGGTGGTAATGGGAAGCCTCTGTCATGCTTATGTATCCACATTGTTTCTCCCCTTGTTGATGCAACTTGGATCAATTCTTTTCAGGGCTGTGCAAACACCAAAATCCCATCAGTTCCAATTTTAAAATCAGATTTGGTCACTACAGTATGAGATCACAGACCACAAAACAAAGGTATCGGTGTTCACATGTGTGCCGTTAAAGAGGGTAGCCTTGTCATTCCGACTGAACTTCTCAAATCTGATCTGTAATAAATTGGAATGGAATTGGAATTTAACAGTGAGGCTGGTAATCTGAGCCTCAGTATACCACAACCAACATGAATGGCTTTATTGATGGGATTCTCTATGCTAGACTATAAGGAAGAAAAAGAAAACACTTATCTTTTTCTTTTTTTTAAGTAACTTGTAGCATTTAATGTATTGCCGATTTGTCAAGGTTATGTTGTTAAAAATAAAATCTCACGAAATGAAGGCAGTGTCTCTTTGAATTTGTTTAGTGACACAGAGCGACTCTAACTCTACGTTTATTTTGACACCAACATTTTGACATTAAGGCCTGACGGGAAATTGTGCAGAAGTGGAATTTAATCATGTGCTTTCACTGGATTCACCTCAATATTGGGGTTCTATGAAAAGAGCACCATGTCATCCAAACTGTTAGTCACTCCCACAATATCAGTTAACTACCTAATCTTAACAGTTGTATTGTATTGGATGTGTATCCGTATCACTACCAGAATCTTAATATTTCTTCCTTGGGCCATAACCTACATCCCCAGATAAAGGGATAAGCAGACGGCAGTAAAGCAATAGTAGAATAAAACGCCAACAACAAAGAAACCTACCTTGTATTAGCAACACAATCACTTAACAGAGTCATTATTTATTCTTCCTTATTTTCTCTGGGATTATGGGATATCATTTTATGCTCCTATCACCCACGCCTTCATAAAAACATGCCTCTTATTGCCACTGTGATTCTAACACGGAAGAATAAACTTAAAATTTAGATGGGTGCTTTAGCGCCACCATCAGGACCTTTTGGCTTTTGATTGCAGCTAAGGAATTTGGCTCCTCTTTTTTATTTAAATAATCAGTAGCATTTAATATAAGATGGATTTCTTCAGGTTATGTTGTTCACAGTGTCTTTGAATGTCTTTATTGACACAAAGCTGTTATACGTGGCTTTTGTTTGATTGGTTTAGACTGAAGAATGACAGGAAATGTGCAGAGTGACTTTTAACTAGACTCAGCAGAGATTAGTTATCTTGGTGAAACATGCAGGCACCACTTGATCATGAGCAGATATGCAGTTCTGCTGCTGACCACACGGTGTCTCTCAGGACAAGAAAGAAGGGACACAAATAATGACTACATCTGGAAAATTGTTTATTCCATTTCAATTTAGTTTTTTAAACCACAATTTTAGTGAATAATTCACCGAGAAAATGTGTATATTTAAATTTGAAGACTTGGTTTCTGCCTCAGTAAGGATCATGGAAGGGGAAATGGGGATGCTCTGCATCTCTCCACACTCTCTTACCATCCCGCTGTAGAAGAAGAACAACAAACAGAAGAAGAGTTGTTTGTTTTGTATTTGCAGCTGACAATAACTGCAGGAGTCAACGTATCAGATCGTCGTCTCACCTCAACTGACGGGACGATGAAGCGCTCGTGTCGGTTGAAGGACTCGATCAGCTTCATGTCCTGATCTGTCAGGGAAAAGTCAAACACCTGCAGGTTCTGCTGGATCCTGGAGGGCGTCACACTCTTGGGTATACACACAACGCCCCTCTGAACGTGCCACCTACGTGATATGGATGAAACAAATGCATCAGAAGTTGCAACAGAATTCACGAAGCCTCTGGAAACTGTCCTGCCGTACCTGAGTATGACCTGAGCCGGCGTTCTGTGGTATTTGTGGGCGATGGCTCCCAGTCGAGGATCGTCCAGCAGGCTTGGCTCATCGGGAGACGCCCAGGGTCTGTCCCCGCTGCCCAGAGGACTGTAGGCTGTCACACACACTCCCACTGACCTGAGGCGGAGGTTATGATCTCTGTTACTGACACAGCAGGAGGCTCAGAGAGAAAACACTGTGATTTCTACTGACCGGCAGTGAGAGACGAGATCCACTTGAGACAAATAAGGATGACATTCCACCTGTGGTGCAACAATTCACACAGTTTACTGGTTCATTAAATGTCACTAAAATGTGCTCATTCTGTCTTATGAGAAGGCGACATGGTACCTGGTTGACCACAGGTTTGTGTCTGGCCACGCCGATGATGTCGTCCATTTGCCTGGCATTGAAGTTAGACAGTCCTATAGCCTTGACCAGACCTTTGTCCACTAAAGTCTCCATGGCCGTCCAAGTGTCTCTGTAGTGTGTGTCCGAGTAGCAAATGCTTCCGTCTTCCCTGCGAGGCATCAGCTCTTTCCCTGGCCTGAATCAAGAAACATACAAAAGACTTTTTTTTTTACCTTTGCGTACAAGGAGGAGCCAGATTGAGTTTATTGTGTTTGAGGGCCGCTCACTGAAAAGCCATGGGCCAGTGCATGAGGTAAAGGTCCAGGTAGGAGAGACCCAGGTGGGCTAGACTGGTCCTGCAGGCTCCTTCAATGTCCCGTGGATCGTGCTTAGTGTTCCACAGTTTGGACGTCACAAACACGTCGTCACGACGCAGAGCCTGCGAGTGGAAAGTGTTTAATACTACAGTGCTTAACAAATGTATTTGACTGACTTAATTAACAGAATTAGTAATCATCAAAATAAGTTTTTTATGTTTCTGTCAAGGTTAATACACTAGTATGTAGGAGCTCTTTAACCAAAATTATTATATTTTTAATGCTAGAAAATTGTTTTAGTGGTTGAATGTTATGTTTTCTGATTAATTTCAGAGAAGAAGCCCACAGTGAGCCGTCTTACATTTTGGGTATAAAATTCAGTTTGTCATTTTTTGTCTGTTTTTTATGACAGGTGGTCTAATGCATTTGTTAAACTCTGTATATATACAGTTAGATCCATGACACATGTACACCACCACAATGAATTTGAAATGAAACAGTCAAGAAGTTTTGGAGCATTTGGCTGAATTTGAACATCTACCAGTGCATCTTTACTGATGAAGTGACACCTTTAGAAAATAGACCTTGAGTTGAGACCAAGACCAGGAAAGAAGAAGAAGAAGAAGAAGTCTTACCTTCCCAGGCCCGAGCCTCAGAGCCAGAGCTTCTCCGACCTCCGGTTCGTTACTGTAAGCAGCAGCACAGTCGATGTGTCTGTACCCACAGTCTAACGCTGCCAGCACTGACTGCTTCACCTGAGGAACACATGCATTCAGACTCTGTCCATACAATTCACTTTACTTACTTTATCATGTTTTAATGTTACAGGTGTCAGTAGTTCAGTACCTGTCCTGGAGAACTCTTCCATGTGCCAAGTCCGACCATGGGCATCTGCTGCCCGGTTGAAAGAGTCACAAAGGTGCTCATGTTCCAGCTCTGAGGACCTGACAGAGGACAGACAGAGGACAGTGCGAGGAGACCTTTCCCTATGAAAATGTAGCCAGTGTTGTCCAGTCATCATGACTAAGTCTTAATATTCTGTTACTGATCAACACGCTCATCTGAATTCATTAACTCCTACACCAGAGCAGGAGTACACTATTACACTCTGTACTCAACAGGTTTGTGCAGAGACATCACGTCCATCTTACATGCAGCCAGTGTCTGACACTGATGACTCACACTTAAACTTATTTTTTCTTCTTTACATTACATTACATGTCATTTAGCAGACGCTTTTATCCAAAGCGACTTACAATGGAATTGAGTACAGTCAGCGAGGGGTGGAATCGAACTTGCGACCATGATGTTTTTCGCACATAGGGTACCGGTCTTAACCACTGAGCCACTCCACCCCTTCTAATTCTAAGATTTGACAATTTGATTTGTGAGCGGCCTTAAGCTAACAATACGATAATGTAGATATGTTGTCTTTAATCACCAACTTGTTACAAAGACTCTTAAATGTGTGTGAGAAAATAAAATGCCCCCCACTCCAAAAAAACCCTCTCAAAGAATATTTCCCTTTCTGTTGTATCAATTCTATCTATTCTATCAATTTATTTTTTTCTTCCTTTTTTTGATAAAGGCTCTGAATTCTATTCATATTACGAGATGTTATGTCATAATAATTAGATACTATTTAAAAAATGTCTTAATCTTTTTTTTATTCATACCTGAATCTAGAATCTTGGATTTATTTTAAGAGCCACAAGGGGGAGCCTGCATCTTTCCAATCATTCCAGGACTTCTGGATTCTGTTTCATTAACTTTTTCATTAACTAACAATTTTTTTTGTCACACAATTAGGAAATGTTTTTTTAACCAGCTTACACACACACACACATCACATGTACCTTGGATTCACATATTTAATACAAAATTTGCTTTGGGATCGAAACTCAAGTTAGACTGGAGGTTCAGTGGCTCGACTACATGCAGAGAACATAAAGTAACACTCAGTGACCTGCTTGTTTTTTTATCATGAGGTTATTTTTTCTCACTCTGAGCAGAGAAGAAAGGCTCGCTGGAAATATAAACTCTCTGTGAACTCTGATGTATAGCCAGAAATAGCTGATGCAGCTATAAGGCATTAGTCACAGTGTGGTGTTAGTGCCGCGCATCTCAGAAAACAGTCCTACACTCAACAAGTAATCTGCTATGTAGCCGTACCACACACACACACAGAGTCGTCTCACATGATCAGCTGTCTGAATCGACGAATGCACTAATGGTTAGTGAATGACACAAAGTTTAAACCCGAGCAGAGGCTAAAAGGCTTCTCAACTGTTGTTCCTACCTGTGATCGTTCAGATGCAGCGTGTCACTTTCTGCCCTCATGGATTTTAACAGACTAAGGTCAAAGTCTGCCGCCACTTGGTTTATCTGTAACAAAACAAAAACTGATGGAGAAAAGTCCAAATTCCACTTTACTTACCAAAAGAACAAACAATAAAGTACCATTACTAGGACCACAGTACATACACTATATGGACAAGAATATCTGGCCACATTGAATTCAAGTGTTTCCATCAGGCTTTGGGCTCAAGGCCCCTGATCAAGACATTTTGGACAATGCTATGCTTCAAACTTCTCTAAGTCTAACACCTCACACATCCCTAGATCCTGACATGATCAGCTACAACTTATAAACTCCCACTTAAACCCTGTAACAATAAATTCATTAGTCCTTTATCAGTCCCACAGGGGAAATTCCTTCTCTGCATTTTACTCCATTCTCTACCAGAAGCCTTCCTAGAATTCGAGGCTCTGCCTGAACTTAGTATGTCGACAAAAAAGGCATAGGTTAGTATGTATTCCAAAATGTGACGAAAAAGTCAAAGTCGTCCAGAATGTGACAAAAAAGTCATACTTTAGTATGTCGTCCAAAAATTGACAAAAAAGTCAAAGCTTAGCATGTCGTCCAAAATATGACAAAAAAGTCATATTTTAGTATGTCGTCCAAAATGTGACAAAAAAGTCAT